>NC_136489.1:106696352-106741352 GCF_053919585.1 Euprymna scolopes | reverse complement strand
TAGAAACAACTGCCAATGCCTTAAAACACTCAAGTGAAATAATAAGCGATAGCTTGTTGATATCAATGACCCTCAAGGGATTCCAGCCGATTTTAAACCATTTACAACTGTTATAACTCAGAAAGACAAGCAAACCCATATATATCAGCGAATTTAAAGTGGCATTGCGCAGTTACGAAGAGGATAATCGTATGCTTGTGGACAATAATAACTCCAGCAATATTATGAAGTTCAAAAATGCTTCTCGAAAGCAGACACCACCAAATTATGCACCTCACCGAAACGTGTTCCCCAAAAGTAATTTTCCCAAGAAAAAGAATAAAATTATCTGCTATAATTGTGGACGACCCAACCACAAAAGTTTCCAATGTCGATATAAACGCTCTAAAATGTACTCCGTAAAAAACGTTGAGAACTTTGAGGAAGAACATAAATCTATATACACGTGTAAATTTGACAATACCACAAACGGTAAAAATCTCCTTGTACCTATTTACAATGCCTCCTCACGGGACAGAGTTAGACACCAGGGTCGTTTTTTAACGTGGAGAAAAGGTACAAAAATAAAAATTGTCTCAGTCGTGAAGGATTTCTCCTCCACTGAAAGAGAACGAAAAATGGAGTGTCGCATCTGAAGAACATATACTACACTTTGATCTTGGCCAAAATCTCCTTGTAGACTGTGGTGCTACAGCACACGTTATCACCAAGGAATCTGATTTTATTAATTTTGATTCAAACTTTAATCCACAAGGTCATTTTGTCGAACTTGCCGACGGTAGTCAAATAAATGATATAATATTGAAATGAGGCGATGCTAAGTATTCCTAAAAAATAATAAAGGCGAAATCTGTAACTGTATTCTAAAAAATGTTCTGTTCATACCTATATTTAAGCAAGAATTAAAGCAAGATATATTTTCCGTGCAGACTGTAATTAAACAAGGCGCGAATATAAAGTTTGGCCAAAACAAGTCAAAATTGATATACCCCAATGGAACTGTATTTGACATTAAAGAAAATGGCCGACTATATTATATAAAAATGTATGGTTCCCTACAAAACTACGTGTCACGACTTGGAAACCTGGCATAAAATTATAGGACACTGCAATACAGCTGATATTAAAAAAATACTAAATGTAGTCGAAGGCATGAAAATAATACCTTCAGACGATCTCCCAAATTTTGATGTGTGTGCACAGGGGACAATGACAAAATATATATCAGCGGAATGCCAGACAAAAAAGCTACGAAAATTCTCTCACTTGTGCATTGTGACTTGGCAGGTCCGATCATCCCGATGAGGAGAAATAATCTAAGGTACGTTTTGAACTTTATTGATGATTTTCCGGTTCAATTATAGTTTATTTTCTAAAAAAAACAAATTCGACACTATCCTCGCCACTAAGAAATATTTAGCTGATATTGCCCCGTACGGTTCAGTAAAATGCACTCGCTCAGACAATGGTGTCGTATAGTGGGGTTTCATTATTATTATTATTATTATTATTATTATTATTATTATTATTATTATTAGTGAGTCTTAGAGTCTTAGAGAGAGAGAGATGTTGCGTTCTGTTTCGTGTTATGAAGAGATTCATATATATATATATATAATGTTCATACTTAGAAGTGTAGTGAGGAGACAGTGTTGAGACAGTCTTAGTGTTCACATGGTAGATATGGGATGTAGAGACATTGTATGTGAAGACATTTTAAAACACAGGATATGTAAGACATATAACGACAATTTCACTTTACCTTTTGGTAGAATTACAACACAAACACGACGTTTATAAAAACACATGACGCGTTTATTTCTTCTTCGACCGGTCGGTGATTTTCTTAGTCAGGAATTCGAAGTTTTACATTCTTAGTTTCAAAGGTGAACGTCTCGCTTCCAGACGTTCGACTCCCATCTCTGGACTCCAGACTGTCGTCTGTCGTCCTCAGACTCTCTCTCAGACTCTCTCCGCTTAACTCTAAAGTTTCTAACTATATCGAGAACTTCCCATTTTCCATGACGTCATACACATGTTAAAACATGTGTCTTCTTTCACGTGTTCTGAAAATACGTGTCCAAAACTTTTTCCTTTGTTTACAAAAGGAATTTTAACCTATATTTCCAGTAACCTATAGTTCTAATATGTTAAAAACATGTTTATTAAATTATCTTATAGTTGCATTCTTCAATTGAATTTCATAACAGACTTGACAAATGCACATTCTTTTCTTAAAACTATTTCATCTCTAAGCTACACAATGGTTTGTTTTTACATTCCATTTTCTAATTCTCTCTCGTAATCTATTTCTAAACCTAAATTACGAGGTTCGAATTTCGTCTATTCTATTTCATTTGCATTTAAACTAAATCTCTCTATTTTTATACTTACACGAAAAGGGGACAGCTCTTATCATGTAACAATGGGACTGAATTTACTAGTAAAGACTTTGAACATCTGATTGTTTTGCATTTATAAAAAATACCAGTAAACTAAATACTAAAAGCGAAAAAGGCATTTTCGTAGGTTACGATACAAACAGTCCGGCGTATTTAATACACTTTCCCACCCAAAATGCCATAAAAAGAGGTAGATGTGTAAAATTCAATGATACATTAAATTTAAGAAATGGCGATCCAGTGGATGAAAAACGTGAAATATTACCTAGCATCTTAATCGATCACAATGAAAATATTAATAACGACGACAATTATAGTAGAGCTTGTGACAAAAATATAAACCAGACACGTCGATACCCAATAAGGGAGCGAAAAAGGTAAGATTCTTGCTAATTGAAAAGATACAAGATTACGCCGTGGATTATTGTTACTCGTTGAACAGCGCACCGGAAAGTTATAATGAGGCGATTAATTCAGAAAATCACCAAGAATGGGAACAAGCTATGATATCCGAATTGAAAGCTTTATCTGAAAATAATACATACGAAATACATTTGATTCTTGACCGCCATCTTGGTTACTGGCAATTACTGATCTGAACTACGCCGCCATCTTTGTTCAACATAATGTCTCAAAACTTAACAGCTGTCTCACCACGTTTGGCCCAACTGAACCTCTAGCCTGCTTTGGGTAGGATTGAAGCCGCTATTTTCAGAAAATGCTTACCTTAAACCGTAGAGATTCACCGCTTCTATCTCCAGCGCCACAGACCGCGAAGGCGCAATCGATAGAAGATAATCCATCAAGAATTTGGTGTACTTCCTTTATTCCTCTTTCTGACTTGATAATTTAATAAAATTCCTAAGTAACTGTACCCATTATATTTTAAACTTATATATATATATATATATATATATATATATATATATATATATATATATATATATATACACTAGCTGTACCGCGTCACGTGTTGCTGTGGTTCAGTTTGTTTAAATGGAAGACAAAAAAAAAAGACAAAGTATATGTCATATGTTTATGTTCTCAGTATTTGTGGATACAAAATACTTTGAGGTATCCGGTTTTCTATGCAGATGTATAGATTGCCTGATTTTCCCATTGTAGAACAGGCAACACATACTTGTCCATGGTGTAGATGTAAGTCACACAAATGTAAAAAATTGTCCCTGAACCATGTTAATGGTTATTGCAAACGTCAAGCGAATTGTGAAGCGCAATAACTTAAATTAAAATGGTATATCCATTTAAATCATACAATGAATGTTCACTGCCTGTTATTTCTGACGGTTGACAGAAGGGAAAACATAAGGATTTAATTTTACTTTAGACATGTATTTCAACACGCACTGGAAAATCTCCAAAAGTAAAAAAAATAATCGACTTCCTTTATGTATGAAAGTATAGTGTTTTATCAAAATATTCTAGTAAGAAATATAATAAATGTATAACTTAAACTATTGCAGCATTAAGAATCAGTGATATAATGTTATAATTTGAATTAAAAAAAAAATTATTAGTGCTGCAATATTTGAAGTTATAAATTTATGCTATAAATGTATTTATTATATTTTTACTAGAATATCTTGTCCTTTTCTTATCCTGTTTAAAAACTAGTCCTTTACTTTTCCATGTTTAAGCCTAAACATATTACTTTTCATGCTCGCACTTTTCTATTGTAAGACATGATTTTCCAGGCTTCTAGTAAATTCACGTGGTGTTCTTTGTTTAATTTCAGTCTTATATTTTTGCCCCCATAAACATGGCATGCACATATTTATCTCCTTTTTATTCTTTCATTCCCTTTATTTAACTTTTTACTTCTCTTTTCACGAGAGTGGTGAAGTGTTAGCAACAGTAGTCGCTGAAGCGACGTGGTTTCTATGGAAAGCAGTCACAAAAAAGTCGCTTACATTTTACGTTTTTTTACGGCTTTGAACACCAGTAAATTCATCATAATTTTTGTTTTGCTGAACGAGAATGAAAAAAAAAACATTACAATATAGCTGAGAAGGTGATCTATAAACTGTAATAATTGTTTGAAATTTGGTCAAAAAATGAGTGAGGGGTGAAGCATTAAAGCAGTTCTAAATGTTTAAAACTTCAACTTTATCATATATTAACACACCACTGTGTTTGAATGATATATATATATATATATATATATACACACACACACACACACATATATATATATATATATATATATATATATATATATATATATAGTAAGTTATAAAATGCATATGGCTATAAAACTACACTGAATATTCCGCGTTTCATCCACTCTATGACTCTTAAGGCTTATGCGCGAATTCTGTGGTTGTTTGTCGTTTTTATTTGCGCATCTTCTATTGAGATTTTCGTTAGCCAATCAGCTTTCTAGTATCCACCGCACCCTTCCTATCAGCCAATGAGACTGCACTTATCGGAAAAAGGCCTATTTTACCTCTGGTTGACCTGTTCCTTTGTGTGTACTCTATTTAGCCTGGATATTTAGTTTCTTGATCTGTTTTAAATCTTGGTTAGTGTTTTTTATGTTAGTTTATATATATATATATATATATATATATATATATATATGTGTGTGTGTGTGTGTGTGTGTGTGTGTACATACATATATGCACAAATATATATATATATATATATATATATATATATATACATACATATATATGTGATCGTTTCTGTATATTTATGTTTACTTAATTTATTTAGTTGTTTATTTTCTATTGTTTTTGTTAGTTTTAAAACTATTTTGTATGGCTATCGTAGAGTAAATTTTATCTAATGAACACAGTTGTTTGCTATTTCTCTTCTATAGTTTAATAGATATTGGGGTTCTTTTAATTCTTTGTTAAAATGCAAAATTTTCTATCCTGTACTTTAAACCACAGAATTCGCGCATAAGCCTGAAGAGCCCTAGAGTGGATGAAACGCGGAATATTCAGTGCAGCTTTATCGCCATATACATTTTATAACTTACTAATTATCTCTACCTACGTATTGAGCATTTTTGAAGTAAATACTTAAAGTTTACGCATAAATCTATACTTTCGTATATTCGTCGATTTCGACAATGACGCAGATCGGTTAGTGTCCGTGTCGAAGGTGTGATGTGACTCCGATCGGAGCTCTGAAACCCCGGCCGCAGATTTATATATATATATATATATATATATATATATATATATATATATATATATATATATTAACTTGAAAAAAAAAACTTTTTTCTGTTTCCCCTCTCGTTTTCTTTTCAATTATCGTAATCATCCTCATCCTCCTTGGCATGAAAATGTAATAAAGTTCAAATGTCAATTATTATCTCCCTATCCTTTCTTATATATATATATATATATATATATATATATATATATGTGTGTGTGTGTGTGTGTGTGTGTGTGTGTGTGTGTGTGTGTGTGCGCGTGTGTGTGCGTGTGTTTGCTTGTTTGTGTGTACAGGTTGTAACACATATATCACGAAGAGACATTGCTAGCTTGCCTCTGCTCTATCGTTTTCTCATGACAGGTACTCGTTTGAGCTCCAATCGATTGTCCTCAACTCGCCAAACTTTCACAAACAACACTTCTCTAGCTAAAACCCTATCAATAATTTCCCCCACTCTTTATCTGTGCCTAAACTTAAACATTGATTCCATGAATAAAGCTTTTTTTCTAAAATTGGCCGCCCGTGGAACAGTTACCCTGGCCTGCCTTCCAACCGACTACAATATGGTTGTTTTCAAGTACAAGTTCTTTTTGAGCCGCCCTTAAATAATCAAGTTCTAGGAAATTTTCATTACAAACGGTTCCTACGCTATTGTCCCAATAACTATCGTATATTCGTTAACCCTTATACTCGAGTGGCCGCCGTGCCTTGATAAATAGTGATTCTTTTGTAAAAAAAAAAAAAAAAAAAAACAGAAAAATATAAATACAGCAGTTTAATATAGCTCCACCGTGTATTCTCGCTTTATGTGCAAGCGCTGCTATGGTTAAAACTAAATTAGTTTACACCCTGTAACATCTCTATTCCACACATAATAAAGCAGACTAGATAAAGTGGAAAAGCCTATAAAAAAGATGTGGTGGAAAGGCCACTTTCTTCTAAACAATGATATTGATACTTAGAGCAGACAAAAAATAGACTTTAGATTTAAAACTAGAAATTGCACACGGCGAGTCGACGAACTTGATAACTTCGAAATCGACCTTAGTGACCTCATCAAAAACATTAAATTTCATAATAAAATGGGCGCGTTCCAGCGTAATCTAAGTAAAGATGTAAACACTATAAACTATTTAATCCCAGCCGATAAAATTAAAAATACATCTGAACCCAAACCATAACATATCAAGCTACTTAAGGAGAAGATAGCAAAAAACATTATAATAAATCATCATAATACAAAACTGAAAGTAACAAAAAAAAAAAACCTCTAGAAATAACAACCAGGAAGAAAGAGGTGATGTTGCTAGACTCAATCTTGTCTATAAATACTAGTATAGTGTCTGTTATTCGGTATTATCTGATCCATTTTCCGATTCTTTTGTATCAGCCTGTTTGACTTGTACTTGTTAGTCTGTTTGACTTGTTAGTGTGTTGGAATGGTTTTCACAAATTTGCTGTTTTAATAACCCGATATTGTTTCATAGAAATTGTTTCAGACGATACATGAAACCACTTGATGTAAGAAGCTAAAAAAGAAAAATATCATTTAAAATTAAATAAACCAAAAAAAAAAACTAAATGACTATGCGTGATATGGATAGATTCCGATCCAGGAAACAACAATTCTCCTCCATTTGTCAGAAACACTCTTCATGGAATGTGAGAAATAAAGGATAAAATCAGGAAGCTGCCGAAAATGAACCTATGGCCCACTCTCTACAATATAATAACAATTTCTATTCAAGTAGCTTGTTCCTATAAACTACAAGATTGTGGAATTCTCTTTCTGCTGACTATTTCCATCCTACTTATAGACTGGGTCATTTCAAGACGGATGTCTATAGGCGTCTCCCATCTTTGCGATCATCCGTCAATGGGAGATGATAGTGGTCTAGTGGCTAACGACACCGACTGACAACCTGAGTGTCTTAAGTTGGAATTAATTTCGGTCCACAAAAATCACTTTCCTTTAGGATGTTGGAAACCTTCATGTGATCCCTTTCGTGATTACCCGATGACTTTCTATGAAAATATCAGGGAAAGCAATGCCAACAATATAATCTTCGATTTCATAAGATATTATGATGATGATGATGATGATGATGATTCGATATTTTTTTACCTCCTTACATCAAGGGCTATTTCAATTAAAAATATATAGTATATGTTTTGATGATACATTTAATTTTTTCTTTAGTTCCCAGTAAGTATAGAAGTACTTCTAGACTGAGGCAAATTTTTATTTTTGTTCCAATCCACAGTGCTAAATCGAAAAATAACTTCATGTCGAATTCAGTTCTTATGGGGAGTCAAGAATTATGAATAAATATATACCAAATAATGAAAATATAGGAGTATAAATAGATGGTATTCTAATATTATTCCGGTCAATACTACTAAATCAAAGTATTTCTTTATTATAGTTATATAAGATCAACTGCGAGTTAAAATAGCAATATAGTTATTATATATACTCGGCGTGATGGTTGCAAAACCAAAATGAATACTATTAGAGCAATATTATTATATGGCTTACATTAAGACTCTCAACGTTTCAACCTATTAACCCTTCGTAAATGTGACGTTGGTATTGTCAGAAATATAATAATGTACATAGTTACAATATAGTTTAATAAATACTTAATCTAGCCCAAAAGACTGCTAATACGATATAATCACTTTATAATGAAAAAAATCAACAATGCGATTAATCATTTGACAATGACAAGTTTAAGTATAAACAAGCGTAGCGATATTATGCATCCCAGTTGAAGTCAAATAACCTTGCGCGTACCTTGCTGGTGATATCTCACGATTCACTATTACTAATAAAAAAAAATGGGAATTTTAAATTCTAAGAAAAATAAGCAGAATGGGATGTCAATGTAGCTTACAGGACAGGTAGGGTCACAAAGATCAAGTAAGTCGTTACTGACGAATTAATGGCAAGATATTCTCGCAGTGAAATTATAATTCTGGGAAAGTATTTGGTAAAAAAAAAAGAGATCTATAAGCGAATCTACGACGGTATTAAACGTAAGGGCCCGCAAACGGACCACTTCTCCCATACGTACTTGGACTGAAAACAGAAACCCCAGCCATCTAGGATATATTTCTTAATCAGATATATATATAAGCTATCCATTCTCTTTCATTGCAGACTTACTATAATACATACACACATACATACATACATACATAATACATACATGCATACACACATATATAATGGGGCAATATATATATATATATATATATATATATAATGTAACAATTCCAATATTTTTCCGATTCCGATACAATTAGCGATTTCGCACGAAATTCCCGTATCAGATACAATTTTCGATTCCGATTCTTCGTAAAGCTCTGAATATTTTACTGTAAAGTTGCTATTTTCCCCCCAATTACCATAAAAACATGTGTTAAATGTGCACATATTCTCTTAAACATAAAAATATACGTGTGTGGAGAGTGATTTCTAGATTTTAGCGTTACTAGTAGTTTTAATCAATAAATGTGTATTACTTCATTATAACTACCAGCAGTGGAAAAGTTTGTTTTAAAAAGAATCAAATAAAAAAAATGATAATCGTTTTGGAATCAGAAAATATGCGCAAATTTTTCTGATTCCGATTTTAATACCCCAAATATATATATATATATATATATATATAGTCATCCACATACAGCACTGTTTCGCTGTTTCACAGCTCATCAGTGCGGCTAGACAGGCAACTACCTCAAGCCAGGATTGAAACCCGACCGTTTATACGGCAGTCAAGGCTTCTAACCATTACGCTATTGGCGGCTGCTTGAACGAGTAGTGAGTTTAACGATGTTTTGATATCGTCCGAAATACCTCCGCTCGATTTGTTTACACAAAGAGCGTCGCTTATATGCTAATGGTAATTCGTTTTTCACTTCTCAATATGCTCAACTCAAGGTGAGGAGCACTATAGTCATCCACATACAGCACTGTTTCGCTGTTTCACAGCTCATCAGTGCGGCTAGACAGGCAACTACCTCAAGCCAGGATTGAAACCCGACCGTTTATACGGCAGTCAAGGCTTCTAACCATTACGCTATTGGCGGCTGCTTGAACGAGTAGTGAGTTTAACGATGTTTTGATATCGTCCGAAAATATATATATATATATGCATATGTAAATGAACTAACAAATACATGAACAAAAGCAGTTCCGTCCTAAGTTTCGTGAAGATTCCTGAGCCTCACAGAAAGGTTCTCGAATACGGCAAGAAACACGTAGAGAAGGTCGATTATATTTACTGAAGACGAGAACGGTAGTCCGAAGAATCCAACTAATTCGAATAACAAATCCGCATTTCAAAAAACAGAAACTTAAATAAAATAAATAACTTAGCAGCAGGAAGGCGAAGCTTATATATATATATATATATATATATATATATATATATATATATATATATATATGTATATATATGCTCGAAAAAGTAATAGAAACATTTTGAAGCATTGATTTTCTGATGGCTGTTCTCCCATGAAATCTAACTTTTTTAATCTCTTAGCGAACAGTTTAAAAAGAAACAGGATTTTCCGGATGGTCATTAAGTTCTGGTAAATTATGGGTGGCATCGTTTTGTGCTCTTTTTCCACAATCCTTACAAGGGTTTTGCTCAGACAGTCTTGACTTTCTTACACAAATTTGTTTGAAGGAGAATTCTTCCTTTGTTTTTTCTGAGTAATTTCGTAGAAACTGCAGAGGTCATTTTTTAAAACTTTGACCCTGATTTTGACGCTTAACATTTATTATTTTGGTCTCAAATCAAAATATAAAGTTTTACTAATGTCCAAGTTTCCTACATATAAAATTTCAAGTCTTTAGACCCCAAATTGGTGGAGGAATTTGGTAGAATCTGCAAATGGTCAATTCTATCAACTTGGCCCTTTTGGCAGCCTAATTTTCGCCGCAAAACTGATTGAAATGCTTGCCGCATGTCTGAATACCCGTTATGTATAAATTACAAATGTTTAGGCTCAAAATTAGCTGAGTAGTTTTCTAGACACCGCAAGGTAAAATCTTTTGAACTTAAACTCCTTGGCAGCTCAAATTTTCGATCCAAACATTAAAAATCTTGTCCTATCTCTGAATACCATTTATGTAAAATCTCAAATGTTTAGACCGGAAATTGACTGAGTAATTTGATAGAGACCGCAGAGGCCAAATGTTTTTTTTTAACTTTGACCCCAATTTCATCCACATAACATTTATTCCTTGGAGCTCAAATCAAATTAAAATGTTTGATCCATGACCAAGCAACTTATACCTAAAATATCAAGAGTTTATATCCAAAATTGACGGACGAGTTTGGTCGAGTTTTCAAAGGTCAAATCGTTGAATTTTGACCAGTTGACAGCCGAATTTTTGGCCGAAAACCGATTAAAATGACTTTCTCCAAATCTCAATAACGCTTATGTCAAAATCCGAGTCTCTAGACCGAACATTGACAGAGTTATTTGGTAGGGAAATGTACACAGATACACACACACGCGCGCATACAGACATTTAAACTTATATATATATATATGTGTGCGTGTGCGTGTGCGTGTGCGTGTGTGTGTGTGTGCGTGTGTGTGTGTATACACTGCTGATCAAAAATTTTAGACCGCTTAAAATATTTGGAAAAAAAAAATTTAAAGATAGATTTTAAACTTTTCCAACTTAAGGTTACCAATACTACAATCTAAAAGGTTATGGAAACAAAAAGCTACATGCCAAAGATTTCTTTTTTAAATTTACACCTTTATTAAATTAGGCTTTTTACACATGATTAAAAATTCTATTAAATTATACAAAACGTGTATGAAAAGTGTATGAAAACATTCAACAATCAAACTTAAGAATGATTTCTTCCTCTACTGCTTTTGATGACTTCTAAAATTCTTTGGGGCATGCTAGAAATAAGGGTTTCCATTAAGGTGCGGGGATCCTACTCCAGTTTCTGAAGATGGCTTCACGAAGTTCAATTTTTTTTAATATTGTTTGCCATTTCGATAACCCTCTCTTTTCATCAATCCCCAAACATTTTCAATTGGGTTCAAGTCCGGTGAGCATGCTGGATGTCCTAAGAGATGGGCTTCATTTTCTTGTGGAAAGCTTAAGGTCCGTCTTGGAGTGTGGATTGCAGTATTATTGGAATAACCATGCGTCCCCACACAAACGATAACTCTCAATCATCAAATATGCTTTTTGCAGCATGCTAACATAACCAGCTGCTGTCTGCCGACCCTGCACCATATGGAGCTCCACCTTCGCTCTGTAAGAAAAGGCACCTCATACCATAAGGGACCCTCCTCCACTATGACGTGTAGAAACAATTTCAAGGGGCATGTTTTGTCATGCGAATATCGGTGGAAGTTTAAAACCATCTAAATTGAATTTTTTCTCATCAGAAAACAGGGCTTTCTTCCATTTCTCAACGTCCCAGGTTTGGTATTCACGACCACATCTTAAGCTGTTGACTTTATGACGTGGACTATACCTTTTTGTTGTAAGTGTCGTCTGATGGCTATTGGATTGCAATAAGCATATGTAACCGCCTTCATTTGACTAGAATAAATTCTCTGTCATTCATAACAACCCGTCTGATTCTCCTACTCAATGCAGGAGAAATTGTGAGGATCTACCAAAGGATTTTGCTTTTCCATAATTCTCAGTGTTCTTTAGAAAGTTGCAAATAACAGTTTTACTGCGATTTACCTTAGCTGCTATCGCTCGCTCTGATAAACCTTGCTTATGGAATCCTAAAATTCGAGAGTGCACAACTTCGGTTAGTTTTCTTGCTTTAGGAATGGTAACACCTTCACACAGTGATTGCTAATCACTAACTGAACTAAAAACATTAGAGTACTATAAACCTAACACTTTATACCCGTAGTCTTATAATGTTGATCATATGTACAAAGTCTAATTTAATAAAAATGCAAATTTTTAAATAAAATATTTGGAATGTACCTTTTTGTTTCCATAACCTATTAGATTATACTATTAGTAACCTTAAGTCGGAAGACTTTAAAATTCATCCTAAAAAGGGTTTCTTTTTAAAGATTTTTAAGTGGTCTTAAATTTTTGATCAGCAGTGTATATAGTGCCGCCAAAAAAGCAAGTCTACGCTTGTCATTTTTTTTAAAAACCGCAAATTTAAACTACATTGATTGTAACTGTTTAAACAACCTATGCCTCATTTGGTTTTCCTTTTTTCCTCTATAATTTTACCTGTTGATATTTGACTTTCAATTTAAGTATCCTAGTATTCACGTCAATTTAAAAAATTAAAACCGAGAACGCAAAATAAAAAAAAAATGAGCACAATGGAAAATTGTTATTTAAATGAAACTTTAGAGAATTAATGCAATACAAATACAACAGAAACACAATAAACTAGTTAATATTTAGTAGAATTGCTCTTCTGCGATTTGACAGGCATAAAAATGTTCGTTCATTTTCTTGAATCAGTCTGCAGCGATACATCGGTAACAGGACATCCTTCTTCTCTTTAATTTTTGTCCAAAGTTCTTCCAGATTTCAAGTTTAAGCATTACGTAGCTGTTGCCTGATGTATACGTTTTCGATAGTAACGAAGTGTGGAGATTGTGCAGGCCAGTCCAAACACGGAATATCATACTCTTCAGAGAGCCTCTTGGTATTGCCAGCTGTGGGAATAGGAGAATTATTCTGCGTGGAGATGAGATTGTCATCCAAATTCCGATCAAAGTAAGGGTAGAAAACGCTCAGTCTACATATTAATGTACTTTGTCGAATTAATTCGACCTATAGGCATTGGACCATTGCCGCTAATAACGCTCCCCACACAAAAACTGAACCTCCATCACCTTGCAGCGTCGACACTGTGCCCCTTGAATTAAATTCTTCATCATTTCCCCGACGGACGGATAGCCTACCATCACTGCATAGCCCATCAAACTTGATTTCGTCGTTAAAATTCTCTTTCGATTAATATGAAAAGTAATGATCTGCATTGAATCTGACGAAGTCCACGTGGCGCCGTCTGTTCTTTATAGAGATCATTTGCTTCAGTCTTGGAACACAGCCTCGCAAATGGAATTCCTTTAATCTGTTCTTAAATGTAGAAAGATAGAAGTTTTTAACAAGATTACACTGTTGTTAATTTGGGGGGGGGGTCCAATCTGTTTCTGAGGCTGCGGATCTTGATAGCATTGCTTTCTCTGTAAGAAGTAACTCTAGGACGACAAGATTTAGGAGCATCTCGAACCTTTCCGGTGTTTTGGTGCTTTTGCATAGTCATTCATATCGTTTTCTCTTTACATATAAACCTGCGACCGATTTTTTTCTATTGGCTAAACAACAAAGGTGGAGATAAATAAGCTCCTGAGAATCACTAAGAGAGACTCGGAGTATATGGACTAAATGTTACGTTGTATAACCTATGAACAACAACAATTACGATCGGAGATGCTAAGTGGTGGATATTTTGCGATTAAAGATTCTAAATTGTTGATATTTTTAGCTAGTTTTAAGTTCATTTAGTGCTGCGGTTGGTTGGTTGTTTTTTTTTTACGGCATATCAACCCTTTTCGGATTATTTAATGCCGAATCCAAATATTTTGAAGAATTTTTTTTAATAGAATATATTTGTTGTTTTCACGTCGGTTTCTATTTAACCCATAGTTGGGACCCTAACAGATACTACCACTCCGGGTCAGAGTGGACCTGGGAGCAATGGTAATTAAAGGGTGGCTTCACACTCCCCAAAGCCTACAAGCTGGAGCCTCACCACTGAATATAGTTTAAGGTCATATCCAGGACCCCCATTGAGGGACTTTTACCCTCTGCAGGGGGGGGGGCAGTCGGCGTATTCTAATGCCCCACCGACAGGGCCTTTAGTGCTGCGGATTTTCTTTTTGCCTTCTTGATTTCAAGTTATTATTTTGTAATTGACGTGAACGCTCGGATACTTGAATTAAAAGTCAAATATGACCAGATAAAAATTATTAGGGAATAAAAGGCGTATCAAATGAGGTATCGGTTGTTTAAACAGTTACAATCAAGTTAGCTTTAATTTGCGTTTTTTTTTTTTTTAACAATGGCAAACGCGGACTTTCATTTTTTGGCGGCACTGTATGAAACCATATTTGCATATAGAGGAATATGCTGTACCAATATGACTAGACATCAGCAATGCGCCTTTCTAAGCCCGGAAGTGGCGCACTTTCTTAAAACAACTGTTAACAGATGAAGTGCAGCAAACTAAACAAATTCATTATTTTTATCATCTGAACTGATTTTTATTTATCTATGTGCCTCATTAGCTTAATTAATATACACTTCCCGTCCACATCAACGGGTGTTTTCATAGAGTGGAAACGGGGGCGGAATTATATTAAAAAAAAATGAAAAGATCGAGAAAAGAAGAGAGGAAGGAGCAACATATTAGCGTAGACATCTGAACGACATACAAACATAAAAAAAATTAAACCGAGTTTTGAAACCAGGAAAAGAAAAAAAAGGAAACAAAAATGCCGAACCGGGATATTCATTTAGAAATGCCAAATGAGGTTTTCTAATTCTATTAAGAAAAATATCTTACAGACTTTGTGTTAGAAAAAGTGGGGCTGAGTTAGGGTTGGGTTTGGGATTGAGGTTGAAAGAATACCAATGGGAACAAAAACTTAACGCCTATTTAGTTTTGGTTAAGAGTTTTCATGATTTATGACAAATCAACACTTCTTGGGGCTTTCAATTCAGAAACACAATACTTACTGTCAACGATTAATTCTATATGGGCAAGTTGGCATTTTAACTAAATATTTGTGTTGGTCAAGGGTTCATACAGTTATCAAAGGTATTAATGTATACTTCAACAGAATAGATATTATATGGTTTGATCTCTGAACCGCCATTTTAATAGTTTACGACGTCTCTTAAGTAAATAATGAAATCGCTAACGATTTATTTAATAAGTTATCCAAACTGGTCAATGTATAGGCCCTACATTGTTAATCTGGTATATTAAAACTGTATTTTTGAAGATTTGTTTCACTATTTTTTTTTAAATTTAATTAATCACACTATAATAATCTAATTTTAATTCATCACACTACAGTAATCTAATTAATTTAATTAATCATACAAGATAATGTATAAATATATTTTGTTTTGGGGTTGATTTATGTTAGAAAATGTTATAACAGTCCTAATTAGCAATGATTTTTTAATAAGTGAACGAGTTACCCGTCCCTAAGTATTTTTCTGGTCAATTATTATTGTTTATTCAACCACATTGTAATAAGTATTAATATGACCCAATACTTATTAATGACTCAGTTACTATTTAGAAGAAGGCTGCCCTTGTTCAGTGTGACTATCTAAATTACATATGTCGTTCTGTATACGCTCAAATCCGTAATTTTCCTGTCGACCTCTAAAATAATGAATATTAAATAAGATGGCTATATTTTGTTCGAGACAATGCTGAAAAGGAATTTACCAGTTCCCGTATTTCTTGCGTAGTTTTTGAGTTTTATTTTGGGCATACACACAGATAACTTTCCTTTATGTATTAGATTATAATTGTATTATTCAGGAATTCTTAATCTGAACAATTTGAGAAATGTTGATTTTAAATCTAAGTTATTATCTTTGTTTAGATACCTACGTAAATGCATAGGATGGTCAAGAAGCTGCTGATAGATTTTAAACTTTAATTTTGATCATAATAATGGAAATTGTTTTGCAAAAATGAGCAAAAATCAAAAAGAATTCATTCATAAAAGATAGCATCTTTTAAATGGTCACCATTTACAGTTTACACGTTCATGCTCTTTCCAACATATTATCCATGACGGATTGTAAGATCAGTTGATACCGATTAAAGTTTATAATTTCGTCCTTGACCTTATCCTTCAATTCTTACAGAATTTCAAATTTGTTGATTTAAACATTATTTTGTAGTTATACCTAAAAGAAAAATCAGTGCTAATCAAGTCTGGATAAAGAGAAAACAGCTTGTGGTGCTCTCTTCAAGCTGAGTGACAAGAAGTCTCCCCAGTTTTCCAGTGCTCTCCACCTTTTCTGATAGCAGTTGTAAAAGAATTATCACAACAGCCGCCCACCATCGATCTCTCGCTAGCAGCGGCCATTGGCCTCCGCTTGAATTTTAGTAGCAAGAAGCCTCTCCAAGGTCGCAGTTCTCTTCAAAATGGTTCAGCGGAGGTCTAGTCAGTCCTCTCTCCTCGGTCTTTCCATCCTCCTTGACCCAACTCGGCTGTCTGGCATGGGACAGTGATTGGGTAATGGGAAATGATGAAGGAGGAGATGAGCGAAGGATAGATAACTTATATTTTTCAATGTTCTTGGTTCCTTGTGACGCTTCTTCATGTGTTGTCTCTGCAACAGTTGGTCTGGTCCGTGCGTTTTGCTCATGTGTATTAGTCCTTGCGTTCAAGGGTTTTCTTTAATATTTCAGCTGTTTTCATGTTTGTTATTCCAGTCATTCCTCTCATTCTAATTTATGCCATTCTTTTTTTAAAAGTTTTTCGGAATTGTTTCTAGTGCTCCTATTATTATGAGTATTATTTTGATTTTTTCAGTCCTCTGTGTGTTTGTTCCGATTTTTCTTTTTTTGATATTATTTCTTATATTATTATTATTATTATTATTATTATTATTATTATTATTATTATTATTATTATTATTATTATTATTATTATTATTACTACTACTATTGTTATTATCATTATTATTACTATTGTTATTATTATTAAGATTATTATTATTATAATTATTATATTACTATTATTATTATTAAGATTATTATTATTATTATTATTATTATTATTATTATTATTATTAGGATTATTATTATTATTATTATTAAGATTATTATTATTATTATTATTATTATTATTATTATTGGCTCATCACATGGAGCTTTCACACAAGTCAACAAACGATCTGTTTTGAAACATGTGGTGTTCTCTGGAGGCTGAGTGACAACAAGTTTCCCCAGACGTCCATTTCTCTTCACCTCCTTCGATAGCATTTGCAAATGAATTTGCATCATCGCAACAGCTTTTTACCATTGATTTCTCGCCGGCAGTGGCCATTGGTTTATACTGGAATTTGAGTGACACTAAGCCTTCCCAAAGTCCCAGTTCTCTTTGCGCTTGTCGAACGGGGGTATGGCTGGCGCTCTCTCCTCGGTCTTATTATTATTATTATTATTATTATTATTATTATTATTATCATTATTATTATTATTATTAGGATTCAGTTTAAATATCTATTTTATTCATTTTCTTTATATTTTTGTAATGTTTTTATCATTATTTTATATTTATTTATTTAGATTTTTGTTATGCATATTATTTATTACTAGCGTTTTTAGAAGATTTAGTATTAATTATCTTTTATAATTCTGTATATTATTATTGGCTTTAGTCTATATATATGATTTTGTTTTTTTATTTTGCTTTATATATATATATATCTATATCTATATATATATATATATATATATACATAACTACTTCATTTACTCACATAAAATTAATATACGAAAGTATAAATTTATGCGTAAACTTTAAGTATTAACTTCAAAAGTGGTCAATACGTAGGTAGAGCTAGTTAGTAAGTTATAAAATATATATGGTGATTAAGCTACACTGAATATTCCGCGTTTCATCAACTCTAGACTGGATGAAACACTGAATATTCCGCGTTTCATCCACTCTAAAGTGGATGAACCGCGGAATATTCAGTGTAGCTTAATCGCCATATATATTTTATGACTTACTATATATATATATATATATATATATATATATATATATATATATAGTCTTTGAAGTTTTTAACATTTGAAACCACACAAAAAATTATTTTTTATCATTCATTAAAAAAAAACATCTAGTCAGTAAGTCATTTAATCACCTGCAATCACTGCATCAACTCTCAAATTTACTATAATACCAATTTTTATATTTTTTAAGGGATCATCAGTTGTTTACCATGAAACACTGTTTCGGGGATTTAAAAACAAAACAGTGTATTACATCATGGCTCCCCAGCAGTGTTGATCAAACACCACCACCCTTAATCTTAGGAAGAAGACAAGTTACAAAATTTTTTTTTTTTTCCCAATTTCCTATTCTTAATTGTAATTACTAACCTTTTCATTGTATAAAAATGAATTTCTTACCTGTGCGATTCATCAATTTCCACGTTTAAAATGGATACATTTTTTAATTTTTTAATTTATCATTCTTATATTTATAAGATTTGGATTAATCCATTTAACTACTTATCACCCCCACTATAGTTAGTAGTTTGTATATTTACATTCTTATTTATTTAAAATTAGATATATAAAGGTTAAAAATATTTTATTTTTACATATATACATTTTTTTTTTTTTTTATTTTTTTTTAACTATATAAATTTATTATATGTAATTATAAATACATTTATACATTGCTAATATAGTTTTGGATTTCCTTTATCAATATAATCTGGTTTATCTTAAACGATTCAAAAGCATCAGGATAACGAACAAATGCTTTGTTTAACTGTTTAAATATTTTATTTTTATCTCCACCTTGTTTTATCATCCTTATTACTAAGCTAGAAACTGGTGGTATAAAATCTGTTAATTTTAGAGTAACGCGAGCTATTCTCAAAAACTCTGACATAATGGTTCCATAAAACACAAAAACGGGGCAGGTGCTATCCTTATGGGGCATACGTACTATTTTAAAGGGGAAAGCGTTTCTTTTATCAAATATTTTATAAAGAAAAATTCCATCCTCAATTTTTAAATCTAAATCCAGAAATGTAGCCTGTTGTCCTCTATGTTCACAATTTAATTTTAGTTCGTTTGGATATATAAGATGTTTATTTTTTTCGAATTCATCATTATCGTTTATGCATATAAGGTCATCTATAAATCTCCTACACCCATGAAAGTTATATGTTTTAGATATATCTGTTTTTAATAATGATGACATATATATATACTCGAGTCTATGTAAATACAAATTTGCCCAAAATGGTGCCGGATCCAATCCCATTGGGATACCTATCGTTTGGAGTAATATTTTATTTCCTATTTGAAAATAGCATTCTTTAATAAGATGACTTACAAGCATTTTTAAAATACCTTTAGAAATACTAGTTTTGCTATTTTTATTTTTACACCAGAAAGCATTAGAGTTTGAAAAGTCTATATATTTACCTTTTCCACCTTGAAAAGCCAAATCTACAGTATCATTTAATTCTTTTATAAGTTTTTCGTGCGGAATTTTAGTATATAGCGTACTAAAATCATAAGTAGCTATAGATTTCGCTTTTATTCTGGAATTTATTTTATCTAATTTTTCTTTCACTGGTTTGGAATTATTTACTACCCAAAATAGATTTATATTACTATAGAATTTACTTTTCAGGTGAAAATTATTTATTTGATTTATAATTAATTTAAATATTTTAGATATTGCTTTACTTAGAGGTTTAGTGATGCACGTCTTTGAACCTACAATAAATCTAGCCCCAACTGGATTTTTATGCATTTTAGGTATCCAATACATACATGGAAGATTTTTGTGTTTATCTTCTAACTTTAATCCTACTTTTTCATTAATAATACTATTATTCAAAATAATACTATCTAAATTACTATTACTTACTTTATAAGTATCCGAATCGTTTCCTATAAGTCCTACTTCTATCAATAACCGTTGTATATAATATTTTTTACATATAAAGGCTATATTGTTTGCCGCTTTATCAATCGGAACTATTACGAACTTTTCTTGAAGTATTTTAAGTTCCTCCCGTATTTCTGAATTTTTTAAAAGAGGATTGGTTTTTCTAGGGCGTTTAAATTGTTTTATATGTTTAACCTTTTTATTTACGCATTCAATTATACTATTTTTCCATGCATCAAACGTAGACTGTGCTAATTTATATTTCTTTACCATAGACATAATAAAACCTTCTAGTGATTTAGTAACTTCTTTAACGCATTTAGTGTAATTTAGGCATTTAGGTTCTCTATAATTTGGACCCTTACTAAGTAGTTTTCTTAATTTAGGATTATTTACTATATTTAAATCTCCTGTAATTACATGTTTTATCTCATTATTACAGAACGGAGAGGAATTACATTCACATTCTGGAATATTTATATTATTATCTTTTATATTTATATGTTCTACCGTTTTCTTATAATTAAAAATCTTATTGCGTATTATTGGCCCTAGTTTATATGTAACTATTGGTTTTTGATCTTTTTTCTGGAACTCATTTGGTAGTAATTGAATATTTTTTTGTTTATTAAATATTTTAGGTAAATTTACATCATCAAAACCTTTATTTTCATACAAAACTACACAAACATTTTTAGGTTTCTTTTTTATATCGTTCCCTGGTGGCTTATATAATTTAATGTCAATTATATCTAGAATATATATATATGTATATATTTATTCTTATTTATTTATATGTTTTTAACCGTGTTTAAGTTATTCATTGTGTATACTTTCTTTATACGCATATATATATATATTTTGTTTAATTATTTACTTTATTTTTCTTATGTATATCTATATCTATGTGTGTAGTTACTGAATTATTTACTTAGCTTACTTTCCGCATTTTGTTATTACTTAGTTTACTGATTTATTTATCATTGTTAGTAATGTTTATGTATTTTTTATTATTTTATTCATATTTTTATTTATTTTCCTTTCTTTATTTATAAATAACTACAAATAAATATACATGCTTAAACATACATACATATACATGAATCCATACATAGACATATACATCTATAACTCTACAGATACTTCTTTGTATATATATATATATATATATATATATGTATGTATATATATATATATATATTTATACATTCGCATACACATGCACATATACACATAAACATACCTGTGCATGTAGCAATGGAATATGAAAGTGTGTGTAAATATATATGAGATTACATATAAATGCACAGAGGGGATGAATGGGTGGGGCAGTAGAACAGTCCGTTAAATTGTTCGTATTAAATAATGTAATAAAGATTGGTGTGACGTTCTTATCGTATATAAATTGGCACGTGCATGCATATATATATATATATATATATATATATATATATATATATATATATATATATATATATATATATATATGTAGGAAATGTAATGGTGTGAGTTCAGAATGAATTTAAATATTGTTTCCGCTAGGAAGATATTCTCTGAGGATGAGGAGAGATCCGACCAGCTTTGTCAAAATTCATAGAATGAGTTAGTTTTAATACCAATAAGAATGAAAAAAATCGTTTAGAATATTAGAAGTGGGAGTTGGAGGGGGGTCGTTGGAATTTAAAGTAGTAGGAGTGTATATAATGAGAGGGGGGTTATTAAAAATTAATTACGTGTTTATGTTAATAGACGCTGTTGAAGTTTATAACGGTTTAAGTTTAAAACTTTGAAGGAAGTTGAAGTTATATTGTGTATATTTAGGGTTTAAATTTTAAGGTGGAGGATACAAATCTATCAAAGAATAAGAAATAAAGGCAAGACCAGGACGAAAACAAAACGTTTGGTTGAAATAAAAGTGAACGATGGGGGGTGGGGGAGAGAGATTAGGCAGATAATTAAAGTTGTAAGTAGCGGTTAGTAATTACTTTAACAGATCACCATGACAACTAGTTGCAAAGTCAGCATAGGCCGGCGTGGTGTTGTGGGAGGAGGGAAGAACAGGTTGCATACGGAGTTTAAAGTGATAGTGAGAGTGATAGGCGGGGTGGGGAATTTGAATAATATTTTTTTATTTTTTGAATTGTCGTACGCTATAGTTGAAAGAAGAAAGGAAAGGAAAATAGAAGGAGAAATTAAGGAATAATACGTTACACAGTTTTATTTATAATATAAAAAAAATTAGGTAAGAATATCAGTAAATTAATACAAATAATTAAATAATAAAAATATTTATGGAAATATTTATGATAAGGGGTAGTGGACAAGAAATAATCAACTAATAAATACTAAGAAAGGACTAATAATAAATAGATGGGGGATTTATGAATCAATAAATACTAAAATGTAGATTGTAATGTAACAAATAACTAGTCGGTTAAAGGTAAATATCAATATTATTAAGTAATAGTAAGATTGAAATTAATGGGGGGGGAAATATACATAAATATACGTACATACACACACTGGCACATATCTACACACATATACATACATACATACATACATACACACATGTACACATACGCACACACATCAATGGGAGAAAATGACATGCATATATATATATATATATATATATATATATATATATATATATATATATATATATATATAGGTATATATATATATAAGCTTTGGATCAAAAAATAATGATTAAAGAGAGAATTAGTGAGAGGTAAAAACTATATATGATATGCAGATGGTAAATTAAATAATTAGTTAAATAATGTAGACGGTAAATTAAATAATTAGTTATTAACAAGTAAATAATAACCAGAAGAGCAAGTTATAGAATGCAGATTATGATAAAGACGCAAGTAAAACATTAGCAATCACAACCTCGCACTCAAATTAGCTAATAAGATACTATGAGGCGAGAACTCTGAGTGATTGGCAGATAATTAGGATAAACATATTACTGAAAGTTATGGGTGGTAGATAGGGCTACGGGGTCATATATGAGTGTATAGTGTTCATGTTAAGGGACTGACACTTAAGGGACTTAGGGGGTAAATTTAGGAGGGGTTTGGAAGGTATTTTGGTGTGAAAAGGAGACGGTGTAGGCAAGTGAAAGTGGAAGCCGATTTATAGAAAAGTGAGGTGTAAAATACGGTGTGTTAACCAAAGTCAGTGCTTGTGACGGGTTCTTTTAGAGTGTATGGACGTATATACAGTTGCGGTTGTAAGTAGGGGGGTGTAATTAAGGATCAAGTGAGTTATGCGTTTCCTATAATTGGGCAATTACGTTATTGGTATGCAAACAGTATAGTATTTTATTTTAGGGGTGGATTATAGATATTGTTAGAAGGGTGAGAAGTTACTTAAGAGGTGGGAGTTATAATGTTTGCAATTAAGCGAGCTTTCGGTTTTTTATTTAAAAGTTTGTCTCTATCTCTAAAATTAGTAATCAGTAATTTTTCCGTTAAGCATAAGTAACACGGGGAGTTTAGTGATTTTAAGGTACTAGATCTGTTAATGATTTCCCAGTTAATAATTGGGGTGAGGTTGTTACAGGTAAGTAGTAGATAGTGGTTTGTTAGTGAAGTACTATTGGGGGGGTTAGGGTTATTTAGGGAGCATTTGTGTACTCTAAATCTGTCTTTGAACGCAGTGCTTAAGAGGCTAATGTAGAATTTTTTGTTTTGTGGGTCTTCAGCGGGAGCAATAGTTGCTTTGTAAACTACATTAGTTGAGAGACAATTTTGTTGGAGCGGGAATTGGGCTTTGTTAAGGCAGTTACAATTATTTTGACTATTGTTATTATAGTTGTGGTTATGTAGTATTTTATTGTTGTGTTTTTATTTTGTTTTCTAGATTAGTTGTGCAACTGTAGATAAGTTAAACAGTGTTCTTATTAAAAATTTTATGCAGGATATTGCTAGGGGGAAGTGATTGTTAAGAAGCATGAAGATTTTTTTTACCTAATTTAGTTTTTAGCATATTATTATAGGGAGGGTTAAACCAGAGGACTTTGCTGGATCTGTTATTCTTATTTGTATTATTGGGTTTATTAGGTTACAAGTATGTGATATTAGTGTTGGGGTATCCAGATTCCTTTAAAGCGTTTTCAAAGAAGGGTTTGTGTAGGTTAAAAATGCTGGTATTAGATGAGTTTGTGCTAAGCCTTTTTTCTATTGATTTAGGTATATGTTTAATAATGTGTTTGGGGTGGTTGGACATAGGGCGTATATATATAAGGGGTATGTATTATTTTGGTGTATGGTTCGTAGGTATTATTAGGGAGGTTAAAGGTAACATAGAAGTCACTTCGATCTACTTTTATTTCAACCAAACTTTTTGTTTTCGTCCTAGTCTCGCCTCTATTTCATATTATTTGATAGATTTGTTTTCTCCACTTAAAAATTTAAACCCTAAATATACAAAATAAAAATTCAATATACACAATAGAACTTCAACTTCCTTCAAAGTTTTAAACTTAAACCGTTATAAACTACAACAGCGTCTATTAACATAAACACGTAATTCATATTTAATAACCCCCTCTCATTATATACACTCCTACTACTTTAAATTTCAACGTCCCCCCTGCCACTTCCTCCTTATGATCTAACTCCCCTTCATCTGCAACGATTTTTTCCATTCTTATTTGTATTAAAAATAACTCCATCTATGAATTCTGACGAAGCTGGTCGGATTTCTCCTCATCTTCAGAGGATATCTTCCTAGCGGAAACAAAATGTAAATTCATTCTGGACTCACAGCAATAAATTTCCTATATACTGCTCTGGCTACACATTAAGCACTCTAGTCCGTTTTTTTTTCACCACTGAAGAAATATATATATATATATATATATATATATATATATATATAATTTCCCTATATACTGTATTCTTGTGAATTTACTATTCCAATTATTATGCGTAAAGTGAGATTAAAAGTAAAACATATATTGAGAGGAGGTATAAATATAAAATGCGTTTGGAAAGATGACGCAGATAATATAGCTATATTATAAAGAGGTGCAGTGAGAGGTAGTGTCAAGAAGGTTGTACTATTAGTGTAGGCTAGAAACTGGATTCATAGTGTATGCATATGCCAAAATAATAATGGAAATCAAAGAAGGTTATTAGGGAAATTAAGTTATCATATAATAAAGGGGGAGTCAGAAACAGGTATGTTGATGATGGAGGTTTGTGTTTTTAAATGCTTTCGAAATCCTTAAAATGCCAAAGTTTCTAACCTCTAATTTGGGTGCTGATCTGGATTTTCTTGTGAGTATTTTCGCAGGAGGTGGTGTGATTATAAATGGAAGAGATACACGTTTTCAAGTGTTTTTTATGCGTAGGTGTAAAGGTCTGGTGTTATTACCTATGTAAGAGTTACTATACTGAGTGCATTGCAGATCATAGACAGCACTGGTGCATAGGCTGAACCTCCGATAAGAAATTGGGCAATTGGTCATCGAGCATATTTAAAATGTGTCTACAGTATGTTTCTGGAGAGGTTTTGTCGTAAGAAGAGACCAGTGCGTATTGAATGTTATTTAGATGTTTAATAATTTTTACGAAGTAATCACGGATTAATAATAATTATTAACAATTAATTAATAACAAAATATGCATTAAGACAGATATTTAAATTTGATTAAAATATTAAAAAGAGTTTTCTGTTGTGTGCTGTCATATATATGGACGTGCTCGTATGCTCGTTTGTGTGAGACTTTCTTCACCTTTGAGCAAAAATGCCGGAAGTGACATGACAAGGCTATAACATTTCAATCTGTCACGAAACTTCAAATCAGAAAATGTCTTCAGATATGAGAAATACGTGTTTGGAAAGTAATATATATATATATATATATATATATATATATATATATATATATATATATATATATAATATATATATATATATTGTGAGGCTATGTATTATGAGGCTAGATCAAATAAAATCATTAAACTTAGTTCAGCATCTTGAAAATATACATCTAAATTTCTCTTATTCTATATGTTGTAAGAAACGAAAAACAGTCTGAAGAGAATTTTGTCGGTCAGAATAACTTATATGCAATATACAGAATACGTATTGTTCACTTCTGTCATTTTCTTTTATTTCCTTTCAGTTGAAATCACAGAGATTAAAGGGCCACTTTCATCGGTGTTAACACTTGAACTCTACATGAGATATATAGATATTCGAATCTTCCATTAACGTTTAATTTATCTCTCAAACATTAAGTTAATAAAGAAGCTGAAAATACAATGTTCCCCTCTCCCCAAATGACAATTCTAATATATTATAGGATAACTTTGTTTTTGGTGTAATGGTCTTATGGATTCCGGGACAAGCAGCATCGTGCTACTTCAGGTAGCATAATTTGGAGAAGATGTACCATTGCTTGTAAAAGATAGTGTGATCAGCGATACTAATTAATATGTTATTTTGAATATTTAGAGTTTACTTCTGGGGAAAATATCCTCGTGCCAGGTTTTCTTGGAAATCCTTATAAAGAGAGACAGAACAACTCGAGATTAGTGTCTTGTAAGCATTCAACCTCTCTCATAGAATGTGTGTACATACACGAGAAATATACACCCCAGGACAAGTATTAGCAATTTGTATCGCATTAATGTTTAATTAATTTACTTTTTAAATTATTTTGGGCGTAAGTGTTTTTTTCAGTGGAATGACTGTGTTTATTATATTTCGTATTTTCGCACGAAATAGAAAAGAGATCTGATTTAAATGATTAAATGATTAGCGCCCATCAACTATATTATTTAATACAAGACAGATAAAAACAACTTCATTCTGAAAGATTGATATGACTATGCTTAAATAGATTTACATATAAATTAATAGGAATGTGTTCATTGTGACTTTAATCCAGAAAAAAAGGCTTCATAAATATATTACCCTCCTATTTTATAGATTGTTTGGCCAGCGGATTAAAATAGATTGATAGGTAAACAATAGTATGCAGCTAGAGTACATAAATATGTACTCCTATTAATATGTTAAATCTTGAGTGTGAGAATTTAAGGTAATATTTTTGAGCACTGACATACTTTGGAGCACATATGTGCACACTACTACTACTACTACTACTAGTACTATTGCATAAGTTGACATTATTAGAGAGAGAGAGAGAGAGAGAGAGAGACGGATGGGGGCATTCATATTGATGACGGGTACATATAGAAGAGAGAAGGAGAACGACATTTATACATTTTACTTATTACTGTAGACTTATTACATATAGTGTAGAGAGGAGAGGGGTCGTGATCAGTTTTTAACACAGAGACGAGGGGGCTATCATTAATTAGAGAGGGGGGCACATTACTTAGAAGATTCATGCACAAAGTTCATTATAGCGATGAGTGGACACAATGTCCATATAAGGGATATTTCACATTACCTTGAATTGTTGAAGAATGACACAACACGAAAACGCAGTTACGAAATATGATGTGTTCTTTTATTACATTCGGCCGGTTGCAATTATGACATTCCAGGAATTCAAAGCCGACTACATGATTAAAACTTTCTAACCCTTCGCTTTAAAAGGGGGACCTGCTTCTCTGACGATGTCAGCTCTGTCACTCATCTGTCCTACTCTGTCTCCCGTCTACCTAACTCTCTTCGACTCTAGCTCCTATATTGAGAATTCATTTCTACCATGACGTCAAACGCATGTCCAAAACGTGCTGGACCTCGTGGAGAACTCATGTGGCCTAAAAAATACTTTGTTTGGCACGTTTCCAAACCACTTTTGCAGACAATTAATTTTCTCTAACTTATTTTTCAACCTATTTAAATTTGCTACTGTTTGTTCTTATATCTGAACTTATTTTAATTCAGTTTTCATAAAAAGAATTGAATAATTAAATTCCTTTTCAAACAGCATATCTAAACTATTTTATGTGAAAACTGAACAATGCGAAAGTTCCATTTCTGACCCTACTCCTGAACCTTGCTTACGAGTTTCGAATCTAGATCTATCTAATCTCATTTTTAGTTATCTAATGTTTTTCTTATTTACAAGAAAAGAGAGACCTTTCTTATAACACTACTACTAGTATCCCTACTACTACTTTCAATAATAACAATAAAAATAATATTAATAATAATAATAATAAAAATGACTAATGCGAAGGTCAAACTATATGAATTATGAACGTTAATCAGTCACACAAAGGTATAAACAGAAATAAACAGACATAAAATGAACACGCGATCCCAAGGTTAGTGAAAGAACCGTAAACCTCATAACATGACCAACCCTCTCAAAACGTCGCACCGGCCTCAGCTAATATGGAACAACTTTGTTGTGAAGGTCAAAGAATAAAGATCAACCAGACTTCCGCTGGAATGATGTGAGTCTTGGAATCTTGGGAAAGCTTATTGCCACTCGAATTCTAGAAAAAGCTAACGGTCCTTGCTAGCAAGAAATTAATGTTGAACTCCAGTAGCGATAACGCACAATTATTTACAAGGTTTATCAAAATATATGGAAACACTGGGAATCTGAGGAAACGTGTCGTTACTCAGACTCTAAGCAATCACTAGTACTTGTGTGAAAATTCCAAAGTAAATAATAATAATAATAATAATAATAATAATAATAATAATAATAATAATAATGATAATGATAATAATAATAATAATAATAATAATAATAATAATAATAATATGCACTCCATCCGAAGGATGATACTGACCAATTATATGTAAATAAGATAGACGGAAGAAGAGGGCTGGTCTGAATAGAAGACTATGTAAATAACACTAAAAAAATTATTAGAAACATACATAATGCAAAACACCGAAAGAATAATTGCTGCAACAAGAGACAGGGAATAAACAAACATAGAAAAGGAGACGAGAAATAAGACGAGGAAACAAACAGGAAGTGAAACAGCTGCATGGACGATTGATAAGGATTACAAAAGAAAAGACTAACGAAAACACTTGGAATTTGACACAAAAAAGAAAACCTTAACATGGAAACTAAATAACTAATAACAACTGTGCAAGATTACGCGATTAGAACCAACCACACTAAATCAAAGATCGACAAGACACAAGAAAACAGTAAGTGCAGACACTTCAGACAAAGAGATGAAACAATAAACCACATAATAAGTAAACGCAACAAACTAGCCCCCAAAGATATAAAAATAGACTTGATCAAGTGTGGAATTATTCAAACAATTTTATTTCCAAGATACAGACAAATGGTACAAGCACAAACCGGTAGTACTGGAAAATGAAAGTCAAAAGATCCTATGTGACAAACAGATTAACTCATCCAATCAAGAAGACTGGGTGTCATAATAGTTAACAAGAAGGAAAATTCCTGCCTAATCATCGATTTTGCCGTTCCAGCAGGCCACAAAGTGAAGACCAACGAGGCTTAAAAACAAATACACGGAACTAGCCCAAGAGCGTCTCCATTTACACTGAACATCTACAAAATGCCAACATCAATATATTACATACGAATGAGTCCCCTTTGAAATTAGTTACATAATTCATTTAAGATATATAGATCAATAAAATAATCGATGTCCAGAGTGATTACTAAACAATTTGTTTAGCTGGAGACTGAACCCTGAGTTTGAATTTAAAATTAAATGTGTTACGCATTAAAACTAGAGGCGCGAGGTCTTGAAGAGCTTCTTCTCATTGTGATATTTGTCATTTTTTCGTTGTGTCACTTTTTCCCCGTCGTGAATCCGTTTTGTAATTTAAATGTTCTGTCTTTTTGTCTCGGCCGATGGTACGTTTGTAAACATTTGCGTGAAGATCTTTTTGGCAAACACATATAATCTCTTTCGGTGTTTCCGGCAAACATCGGGCTAATGTTTTTTTTTCTATCTTTTTACGCAGACACACACGCACAAAATTGTGTGTGTGTGTGTGTGTGTGTTTCTTTTTGTATAAATTGTAATTCTAGGAGGTAAGTTCACTGTCTCCGAAGTTTATTTATGAACGTGTCAGTAAGTTTGTAAGTGGACGACGGAAGGCTAACGACAAGAGGTCGGATCGGTGAATGATGTTGAAGGGGGTTGCGTCTGGATGTGTGCAAGACGTTTATTTAAGTTTTTTCATTTCTGCTGATTTACAAATTATATTACTTGATTCGAGAAACACTTGTTCCGGTAAGCTAGTAGTAGGAGCTAGTAGAGTACTAGGAACGATACCGAAAATTTTTGAAAAAAGAATGGGAGAGATTGGAATCAGAGGAATGGTTGAGAAGAGACAGGGAATTTAAATAATAAAAACGGCAGAAATATTAAGGGATAACTTTGAATGTGGAAATTAACTACACATTTAAATTACACAAAAACTGGACACAGAAACGGCTACACATGCAAAGCACAAAGGAACATCAAATGGAATCATGAAAACTGAAACTGTATCATTGTAAAATACCACCCTCCCGTTTTTGTCCTTTTTGTGTCACCACATACAGGCACCATACCAAATACGGAGGGCTAAGGAGGATGGATAGACTGAGGAGAGAACAAACTAGCCAACTCGGACCTTGAGCCAATAATAATAATAATAATAATAATAATAATAATAATAATAATAATAATAATAATAATAATAATAATAATATGTCCACCTACCCCTCTCTCTTTTTTCCGTTAATCTATTTATCCGCCTGCTTCTTTATATTATTCTATTTCTCTCTCTTACTAGCTGTATATATATATATATATATATATATATATATATATATATATATATATATATATGGGGGTATTTCTTTTTGTATAAATTGCAATTCTAGGAATGAAGTTGAAGGGTGTAGGGGTTTACGTCTTGATGTGTGCAAGACGTTTATTTCAGTCTTTTCATTTCTGCCGGTGTTTATCCTGGATATGACCTTAAACTATATCCAGTGGTCAGGCCCCAGCTTGCGGGGTTTGGGGAGTGTGGAGCCACCCTTTAATTCCCATTGCTCCCGGGTCCACTCTGACCCGTAGTAAGGGTCCCAACTATGGGTTAAATAGAAATCGACTTGAAACAACAAGTATAGTCTATTAAGAAATTTTACTTCAAAATCTTTGGATTCGGCATTAAATAACCTGGAAAGGATTGATATGCCGTAAAACAACCAACCAAACCAAAACAAACCTGCCGGTTTCAAAATTATATTACTTAATTGGAGAAACACTTGTTTCCATAAGTTTTCATATAACTCGGTGTTCGCTTTTAGCATCATTAGTTCACCTCAGAATTGGTCTGTCCTGAACCATCTTGTTTCTTGGAAGGGTGTACGGTTTGTTCCACCCCAAAGTATCTGCTAAGGAATTTCTACCGCCTTTGGAGAAAGGGTTTTTGTCAGAAACCGGATGCCTCCTCTACTAAAATATGTTGACGAAGTCCTTTCTCTGTTAGTTGTATAGTTTTTTTTTGTTGTTTTTTTTTAGCTTAGTTTATTTGGTTTGTTTATTCATTTTTACATTTCCCAACTCGGTTATTTTTTGTGGTTACGAAAAGGGTCTTGGTGCGTTCGTTTTGAAATGGATCCACACATTTTTTCAGAAAGAACGACACAGACTTGTGGCACAACGCATAAGATGCTAAGTATAATTAGCGGTAGTCTTTCAGAGATTGAATATTAACTCCGAACTAAGGATTATACTAGGAATATAAAAAAAGAATTACATACGACTTCTAACAGAGCAGTCTAACACTGTGGTTTAAATAAATGGTTCCTTTCATTCTTCTATACAGATTCTCAAAGATATTCGTTCGAGAAAACATGGAAGCAAAGGGTATGAGATTACATTGAATGAAACGTGTTCAGAATAACATACAAGATTAGAGCATCAATATGAATGTAAATGTTACAAGAAATTAAATATTCAAGCTTTTCTGTCCTATAATAGTAATAGAAACATTGTATTTCTTCTCTTTCACAGACCAATGCTTGTATTAGTAGGTACGGGCAAAATGAATGCCGACGCTCAAAATGTTTATAGATTTTGACCCCTCCATTTACTTAAAAATTCACCAAAAATCAGAAAATTGACCAATTTAAATGAAATTTTCAGTATTTATCAAATAATTATCGCGGAATATAATAAACTTGTTATTTTTATTTAAATCTGAGTGGAAATGCATTATTTTGTTTAAATTTGTAACAATAAAAATATAATATAATTTTTACAGGAACATTATGAAAAAAGCCCCTAAAGTCTGCATTACTCAATTCGATATAACTCGAAGAAAAATGAATTTCTCGAACTACCAATATTACCATTGAATTAAGCAGTATTTATTTAATATTTTTACACAAAAAAATTATAATTGCAAAAAAATATTTCTACTTGTTTTTTAATTACCGATTTCGCATAATTTTTATATGCAAGATTTTAATAATTTCCTTGCTCGCAATAATGTGAAACTTTCGGCGTAACATAATTTTTATATAATCTCGAACAATAATTAAAAACAGAATTAATTTAAAAACAGGAACATAAAAAATAATTAAATAAAAAAATGGTAAATATTGATACAAACGTTCAGAATACGAATGCATGGACGCACGTCTTGGAACAAAAAGAAATCTGACACCTCCACCTCCTTTTGCCATCACGACTTCATTTGGAAACAGCGTTTCGATTGGCTGAAAATTTGGGCCTCCTTATAATCATGTTTACAAAATTTTAGTTTGTTGCGTTTTTGGTTTTGCTTTTTGACGGCTAATTAAGTTATTTTTGAACAAATAAGGTGTTTTTTATTAATTCAGTATCTTAGGACTTTACTAATTATCTTTGAAATAGACACAGAAAAATGATATTTTAAAGGATTTTTACAATGAATTTATTTAAGTTCAAAATTTAGCTGAATTGGTTAGCTCGCCATGAAAACATTTTTGATAACTTTTTCTTTTCACGTGTACAAATATTTTTTTCCTCTAGAAAATTAACTTTAGTTTCTATTCTTTCAAATGCAATCAAAAAGTAGTCGGAAACCTAAAAAAAATATGATAAATCGGGCGGGCTAAACTAGGTCCCCCTATTTTTGCCCGCCCGATTTTGTCCGTACTTAGTATTAGTGTTGGGGCGGTAAACCAGAATCAGGAATCGTAAAAAATGGAACTTTGTGGTGTGTAGTAATAGGAAAACTTACACACCTTTTTCCGATACCAAGGCCATTCTTTTAATTGTTTATTTTTATTTAATTTTACCATTGCTGGTATTAATGATTAGATCATAAATATCTATTTATTTAAAACTAACACCAAAATTAAATTATATAGACATCCTGCAATCGACACATATAAAAAAAAAGTTTACTGTTGCAAGTGCAAAAATATATGTACACATTACTTGTGTTTATCCGAAAATTAAAAAAAAAAACACTCTATTGCAGCCATTCTCAACCTTTACAGCACTCGGTTTTATTTATTTCTCCATTTATCCCCTGTAAACGCACAAAAAAGTAATTGCCATCATAAAGTGACAGAAAAACAAAAATGTCAAAAAGAAACGTTTTAGGCTTTTTAATAAAAATATTATGATGCAGTCGTATCACAAAAAAAAAAAAAAACATTCTCGAAATAGAAAATTATGAAAGTAATTTGTCTTACGTTTCTTAGTCACACACTTTAGATAAAAAATAATTATTTTTAAATTATCAGGTAGTGTACTTTGTGTTATTTGTGCCAAACCCGGGGTTAATTGCGCCAAAAAGTTGGTCTTTATATGCGTGGTTGCCAAAAAAACACTTTTAGCTAGTTGACCCAATTACCCGGATTCGGCGCAATTACCTCAAAGTACGGTACTTCAGTGGTTTACACTCAACTATATATATTTTTTAATTCACTCCGGTTCGGAATCTCTGCTCTATTGAAAATTGCATAGAAATCTGACATGTAAAACGGAATCGGTAATTGTATCTGAATCGGAAAAAAATACTGTAATTGTTTTATCACTAGTTTGGATGCATGGATCCATTTATTTCTTATAAGAAAATCTTTCCTACCTTCAATGACCTCGGGTTTTGAGAGATGGATGCGAAAGCGTCTTTCCCTTTGTGATTGTTTTTTATACTAATGGATAAATCATGTGACCCTAGACCTTCTATAAAATTGTATGGGTTGACTAGCTTGTGTGTTAATTTTTTACCCCCATCTTTACAATCGGTTCACACCGTGTCTGAAGTTGTTCCTTTTCTTCTCTTTCCTTTTCTTTTCTTCTTCTCTTATTTACTATTGGGACACCGTCTTGGTAGTTCCTTTGTTTTTTCTTTCTCAATCAATTATTGTATTGATAAAGAATTATTACGGGACCACAAGGACTAATACCTGAGGTCGCAACCGACGGCATCTGTTGCAAGAGGTAAGACGTTCTTTTTCTCTTTCTCTCTCAGCCAGTTGTCATTGATGTGTTAGGATAAATTTCTTAGCCTCAGACCTTGGTCCTTGATTATACCTTTTTTATAGCATCCTATTAAGAATTCGCTATACATTGCAACAGATACTGTTTTTTATATTAAAATGAATTCCTTACAAGTTGAACAATTATCACGGTCATCCTTATTGGAAGATCAGAGAGTCACTCGTACGATGATAGACTTAACACTAGAAAATCTTAGTGGACTTGAACCTCTTGAGAGAGATGTATTAGAACTTCATAAACGAGACATTCTCCAGTGGCTCCAAGAGTTATTGCATATTGACAAGAAAATAATGAAGGAGACACCATCGGTTGAGATGAGGAGCTGTTTGACAGACAGTTTCACTTACAAAACCAGGGTGAATAAATCATTGTCGCAGTTAGATGCTTCCTTACCGGTTCCAGAGATCCATTCCCCTTTACTAACCTCAACTCCTCCCACTCTACCTTCCCCAGCTCAATCTGGCATTGAATTAGCGAAGCCTAAAATAACATGTCCAACATTTACTGGCGTTGATAAAACCAATAAATTTGCCCTGCGGGATTTCCTAACCCGTTTTGAGTTTTGCACATCTGGAGTGAGCTCAAAGAAGGAAAAACTCATATGCCTTAAGGCATATGTGATAGGTCGGCCATTTCATCTGATCCATCACCTGTCAGAAAATGACCATAATTATGATGTGGCCATAAATATTTTAAAAGAGGAATACTGGGACAGAGAAGCCATTAGGGAAGAAATTTTTAAAAGAATAGTGCAGTCTACACCTAAGGTGGACAAGTCTTACGAACAACTAAAGGAATATCTTTCCCAGGTTCAGTATGAACTTGGTGAGTTAGATTCAGACTATGGTTATGATTTTTTAGTTGAGGACTCCGGAAGTGGATGTCTGGTGGCTCATATCCTATTTGATAAAATCCCTGATGAGATAAAGGCAGAGCTCATTAGAGGCTCTAGCACACCATATCCTGGCTTGAACTGCATACTGCAGTATAGTCACGAAGTTATTAAAGCATTACTCCGGATTAAACCTATTTCAACTCCTAAGACAGAACTGATTCCACGGTTTAAGCCAAGGTCAAATGCTGTTTGGACGAGAAGCCCACCTAAAAATTCTGCATTACAAAGTTTTCACGCAGACCTAGACTTGGAAGACAAGATTCCTTATTGCAATTTTTGTGCAAGAAATGGACACACTAGTTCTCAGTGTACTACCTATCCCTCATACAATGAGCGCCTGCAACGCTGTAGGCAACTTGGATTATGTGAGTTCTGCACAGTTGCCAGCCATGATCAGAAAGCCTGTCCAGGAGTCAAGGGATTTAGATTCCCTTGCAGGTATTGTAAGTCTCGGAGGCATTATGCTTCTATGTGTCCTCAATTTGTACTAGAGGAAACAGAAATAAATACTAGCATAAGTACAAAACTTGGGGACATTCAAAACCTACTACCAATGGTCAACATCACAATTAAAAGGGGAGCCTCCTCAGTTTCTCTGAATTGCCTTATTGATTCGGGCAGTCAGAGGTCATATTTCTCTGAAAGGGTTCTTCAGCACCTGAAGTGCGATCCAGACTCGTGGGAGGAGGTGGCCATGGACGTTGTGACCTTTGTGGGGAGAAAACGTCGCATTTTCAAGCAGTTAACAGCAGTTGTAGAGGTCTTGCCAGGAGTAGCCCCCCAACTACCTATTCTAATTGATTGCGAATTGAATCTGTCTCACAAAGTACCAGACCTTCCTCTGGTTTGGGAAAACCTAAGAAAACTGAATTATACCTTTGCTGCAGAGATAGAGAGTGGCAGTGTACAATTGTGGGGTCTCATGGGAATTGATTTGATTCAATATATGCGTCCCATGAAGATAACACGATGCATGAATGGTGCGGCTTGGCAGACATCCGCTGGCATTATCCCCATAGGAAATACAAAACATTTTTTGCATGAGAACCAAATCAGTGAAATTGCTATAACTCCGGGAGCCTTGAGCTATGAAATTGACAGGCAGTACTATTGTAACGATTCTTTGGTTAATAGTATTGTGAATCCTGTTCCGACCTATGTGGATCCATTTGCCGACATTTTTGAAGGAAGCACTGTGGATCGGGGCTTGGAATGGATGTTTAGTCTAGAATCCTTGGGACTGCCTGACATAGAATCGGTTTCTGACTATGACAATCAAAAGATGGAAGAATTCATGCAAAACATAGTTTATAAAGATGGTCATTATTTGGTTAAATTGCCTTGGCATAAGGACAAGTTATCTCAGGTTCAATCTAACCATCATATAGCACTTAAGGTGCTAGACAGAGTAGTATTCAATTTAAAGAAGAAGGACTTATATGAGGAGTATATTAAGGTTTTTGAAGACCAAGAAAGAGAAGGGATAATTGAACCCCTAGAATGCTCCCCTCAGGAATACAAGCATTATGTGTGGGTTCCACATAGACCTGTGTTCAAAGACGAGCATACAACTACAACTAAAATTCGACCAGTTTTTAACTGTTCTTTTAAAACTAAGAACTCTGTCTCTCTAAATGATGCTGCTTATCCTGGGATCAACTTAACAGGGGACATGCTTGATTTAACTCTGCTTTTCCGAACAAATAGGTATGTATTTTTAGCAGACATCAAGAAGGCATTCTTGATGATTCGATTATCTAGTGAATCTGATAAGAATAAGTTTTGTTTCTTTCTGCGAAAAAATAATAAGCTAATGTGTTATCGTTACACAACAATCTTACTTGGGTTTAGTGCAAGCCCATTCATCTTGAATTGCATACTAAAATTTCATGCTGGGCGTTATCCTTTGGATGATTGCACTGGGATGTTACAGTCTAATTTTTATGTAGATAATCTGATTAAAACGAGCAATTCCTTGGATGAGTTAACGGGCTTGTATACACGAGCAGTAGAAAGATTGCAAGAAGGAGGATTCATACTCCAATCTTGCAATTCTAATCATACAGAATTACACGATTTAATGAGGAGAGATGGTACTCTTGTGAGTCACAGCTGTCCTTGGGAGAAGGTATTAGGTTATCGTTACGATCCTCTTACTGATACCATCAATATTGCTTCCTATAATTGTAACCCTGAGGCAGCAACTAAAAGGCATATACTGTCTGAAGCATCAAGGATATTCGATCCCCTCTCATTATGTTTGCCGGTATCTATACAGGCACGTACTCTTGTTAGTGAGTTGTGGAAATTAGGTTTTGAGTGGGATGAAATTGTGCCAAGTGAACTTCAATCCAAATGGGCAGTCATCGCTCATGAATTGTCAGAACTTGGTTCTGTTACCTTCCCTAGAAAAACCCTTGACGAAGGGAGGGAAGCTGAATTATTTCTGTTTTGTGATGCATCCAAAAGGGCATATGGATTTGCAGCATATGCAGTCCAGGGGAAGGTTTCATCTCTGGTTTTTTCCAAGGCAAAGGTGGCGCCTCTTAAATCGAAGAGTTTACCAACTCTGGAGCTTTTATCGGCCTTCTTGGCCATCAAGTGCCTTCCGACTTTGTTGAAGGCCTATGCTAATGTAAGTTTCAAAAAGGTATTTCTTGCAGTTGATTCACAAATAGTATTATCCTGGTTGGTCACAAGGCGGACTAATAGCAAGAATGTTTTTGCCATGAATAGATTGAAGGACATTAGTCAATGGGAGGCTGAATTGATGTCTAAATTTGGTGTGGCCATTCAGTTTAAATATGTGCCTACTGCACAGAATCCCGCTGACCTTATCACCAGGGGTATTCCTACCTCTAAACTGAGGGCCAATTTGGAATATTGGGTTTCTGGACCGTCTTGGCTAAGAGACCAACCGATTTCTTGGCCTGAAAATCCTTTGAGTTGTTTGAGCCCAGAAAGCAAAAAGATTGTATCTTCGCTGGTTTGTGCTGTTTCGCACAGCCAGGAGGAGCCAGTTGTGCAATATGATAGATATTCTTCATTGTCTAAACTATTAAATGTCACCACATGTGTGTTCAAGTTTATTAATAGGTTGAGGAAAAGAGACTCCGACTTTGGTAAGATGGCTCGGACACACTTGATTAAAGTAATGCAGAAACAATCCTTCTGGGAGGAATTAGAATACTTACAAAATCCTTCAGGTAGGTCAATACCACCGAGAGTGGGAAGTCTAAACCTTTTTTTGGATAAGGAAGGATTAATTCGATCCAAGGGAAGAATTGGGAAGGTCTCTGTATATGAATACGAAATAGTTAATCCCTTGCTTATTGCTAAGGATCACCATCTTACTAATCTCATAATATTGGACTGTCACCACCAGTGTAAGCATCTGGGTGTTCCTGCTACCTTGAATAAGGTCAGGTTATCTGGGTACTGGATACCCCAGGGTAGGCAGGCGGTAAAGAGAATTTTATCAGGATGCTCCTTGTGCCAGAAATTTAACTCTATTCCATTTACCTACCCCAAAATGACTGATTTACCTAAACATCGGGTGAATATGATAAGACCATTTTTGCACACAGGAGTAGACTATACGGGTCATCTGTGGGTTCTGAGAGGTGGGGAGAGGGTGAAGATGTATATCCTGGTCTTTACTTGTTTGGAGGTACGGTCAGTTCATCTAGAACTGATTGAGGATATGTCTGTTCACTCATTCCTAATGGCCTTGATTCGATTTTCAAATATTTATGGGATTCCTTCGCATATTTATAGTGACAATGCTAAGTCATTTGTGGCTGGATGTGACATGATTCATGAGGTGATTGCTTCCAGTGAATTCAGGGAGAAATTGGGAACATGCCAAATCAAGCATGTTAAGATCCCTGTACACTCTCCTTGGTATGGAGGTGTATGGGAAAGACTGATTAAAACCATCAAGTCTTGCTTGTATAAATTAATTGGACGAGCTAGTCATGATTATTTCGATCTCCTGACAATTATTTCTGATGTACAAAATGCCATAAATGACCGTCCCTTGACTTACAGAAGTTCATCTGACTCAAGTTTGGAAATAATAAGTCCAAATCACTTTTTACGCCCTGTAGTAAACCCTCGTTTGATTTTGAGAATGGATGGGGAGGGTATTTATCAACTAGAACCTCCCTCTCGGAAACAACTCTTAGAGTCCTTAAATTGCAGGAATGATGCATTAAAAAGATTTAAGAAAATTTGGTACGAAGATTATCTGCTTAGTATAAGAGAGCATGCTCAAAGACAACAAGGAGGGACTTCACCAGTTGTTTGTGTGGGAGATGTAGTCACAATCAAACTCCCTAACAAACCTCGACCATTTTGGGCATTGGGTAGGGTCACACGTCTATTTACAGGAGATGACGGATTGGTGAGATCTGCTCAGATAAAACGAGGAGATGGCTCCTTGCAAGTTCATTCCCTGAAGCACCTCTATCCCTTGGAGTCGTCTATTCAAGAACCCATTGATGGACTTGATTCCTTGATGGGGAATGCTGATGACAATCTGAATGGCTGTACATCTGTACTTGAAGACCCTATTGAAGAAGGCACAGAGCTTGGTTGGATTTGCCCTGATTGTGGTGAACCAGACAATGGCAGTGCCATGATATGTTGTGACTGCTGTGATGACTGGTACCATTTTTCCTGTGTTGGTCTATATCGACCTCCACCAGAAGAGGAGAGTTGGCGGTGTGGAAGTTGCCTCAACCAGGATCCTTCATTATCCCATGATATGATGGTGGATAATTTATTAAATGATGCTGAACATGCATGTATTTGCCCAGGATGTGTTCTACCGGATAATGGTAGTCCAATGATATGCTGTGATGAATGCAATCAATGGTACCATTTCAACTGCGTAGGTATTCAGCAAGTTCCCCCAGAGGGTGAGAATTGGTACTGTTGGAATTGCCTACATTCAATTCACTAACAGTCCACTCTCAGAAAATAGGTAATTATTTATTTACCTCTCCCATTTTTTTTCTTCCTTTTCTCTTTATCCTTTATTTTTATTTATTTACTAGCAGTTCAGCCGGCTTGGCAGTCAAATTTTGACAAAAACCAAAATTAACAGTTATTTGTATTAAAATGTACTCAGACAACTTCACTGTTTACTATTTATTTATTCATTTATTTTTTTTTTTTTTCTCTTGAGACGGGAGTGTATAAGAAAATCTTTCCTACCTTCAATGACCTCGGGTTTTGAGAGATGGATGCGAAAGCGTCTTTCCCTTTGTGATTGTTTTTTATACTAATGGATAAATCATGTGACCCTAGACCTTCTATAAAATTGTATGGGTTGACTAGCTTGTGTGTTAATTTTTTACCCCCATCTTTACAATCGGTTCACACCGTGTCTGAAGTTGTTCCTTTTCTTCTCTTTCCTTTTCTTTTCTTCTTCTCTTATTTACTATTGGGACACCGTCTTGGTAGTTCCTTTGTTTTTTCTTTCTCAATCAATTATTGTATTGATAAAGAATTATTACGGGACCACAAGGACTAATACCTGAGGTCGCAACCGACGGCATCTGTTGCAAGAGGTAAGACGTTCTTTTTCTCTTTCTCTCTCAGCCAGTTGTCATTGATGTGTTAGGATAAATTTCTTAGCCTCAGACCTTGGTCCTTGATTATACCTTTTTTATAGCATCCTATTAAGAATTCGCTATATTCTAAAGGACGACCAACCGGTGACACTTTTATCGGTTTAAAGTTCATTCGATCATATCTTTTGAGAAAAGTTATTCTAGCGTGAAGCTAGCTCCAGCTAGCTTTGCACTTGCCTCCCCATGAGGACAGAGTTAGGTACAAAGTATGTTTTAATGTGAGGGAAACTCTAAACCCCAGAAAGAGCATTCTGCATTGGGACAAAAATAAAAATTGCCACAGTAAGAACGACGTATTGCTCACTGATCGAGGAACAGAACAGGTACAATAAAGTATCAGAACAGATGCAACACTTTGTTCACAAATCACCTTCTTACAAAAATAAAATACATAGTAAACTTGTGTTCAGGGCGGCAAAGAAGAGTTGTTCTGAGTTACTCATGGTTTATATTGAAACGCAGGAAGGAGTCAGCTAGTATATACATATATACACCTATAACATCCAAGATATTCGGCATAATCACGGTTCTCGTTGGATAAGCGAGAGGAAACAATGTTAAGACTGGTCAGTATCAGTTGGGTGACAATATAGGAATAGTCGACGCTATATGTAGGAGGATGTGGACACCTCCGTGCAAGAACTGCAAAAACTGAACATAGTCAATTTTCCTTAACGGTAATGTGCATGCTGCTGGGGACCGCTTGTGAATTTCATAGTTCCGTGAAACTTCCTCCTTTACACTACTGGACGATTAACTTCCTCTGATGAGAATGGTGTAAATTGTCGAAACTCCATGGAATAAGGAATAACTTCTATTGTGTTTCCTGTTTTAAACGCTTGATTTTGCAATAAATAATCAATTTTTTTATCCGTCACCAGTTTATTTGCTTCGTTTATATGCATATATATATGGGGGGGGGGTAAAAAAACTTGAGGTATGGTGCCTTTCCCGGTCGTCAGTCTGTTTGCATATCTATCCATGTATTAACTGTTTGATCTACAGAATTAACTCTGGGTTAACCGAAATCGACCTCTAAAATTATTATCCGTTTTAGAGGTCGATCATAAAATTTCTTTATTAAAGGATGAAATTTTCGAGCAGTTTTATTTTATTTTTGCAAAATCTTTTCTTTTTTAATTTGTTTCGTCAATTGATCGAGAGATTTTAATAAAAGTGTCAATTTTCAAGTGTGAACTTGAGTCGTGAATACGATCCACTCAAAATGTTAGTTTAGTATAATTGGCACAACTTACATGCATACGCCGTTCGCTTTAGGCCGCTAAGTATTTGCACAAGCTGACAAAATGTATTCTTCAGGCTCGGTGTCGCCCTGAAAGGAGTTTTGACACTTTCGTATCTGCGCTATTATACATAAATAAATTAGTACAGAAATAGAAGGGGGAAAAAAAGGAAAATATAAAATAATCTGTTTATGGGGGCTGTATAGCTACCAAAACAAAAGTCTGTAATGTAGAACCAGCTTTTTGAAATGCACTAACGTGTCAGAACTTATAAATGGCCAAAGACTACTCGAGGATAAAGTTTAATGAGTTTGCCAGGAGGAAAGTGAAACAACTAGATGATGGAAAGAATTTGATTATTTAAGGGGATAGCTTATCAAGATTTTTTTAGCATTGGACTTGCTATATCGTAGTTATCTGGGAAGCAGACCTGTGATATTATGTCGCACAGACGGGTAGTTTAAAGAAATACATTTTTCTCATGATGTTTAATTTGTTTTTAGGTACACAAGGGAAGAGAGTAAATTATGTAGAGTGGCTGTAGTTTGATGAGTGTTTGCTGTGAATGAACCATAGATTGAGCCAATAGAAGTAAACTACCCGTAAGAATTAGCTTCGTCATAATCACAACCAGCATATAAGAATTAGCTTGTCTTTCTACTTACGTACTTTCTACGAAGGTAGATTTAAACACAAGTTCAGTTTCCTCAAAAGCTATAATCGTCTCTGTCGAGAAAGATTTCTCATTCGCTATCCGAGGAAAGAGCAGATGAAATGAATCACCAGACTAGATATCAGACTTGATATCTTTACTTCACGGAGGAGGGAAATCTAAATACTAAAAGGTAGTACGCATATTTGTGTATTTTGAAATATAACTAACGTATGTACTAAAATCGTAGTCCATACAATTTATTTTTGAATCAGATACCCACAGGTATGACCATGTTAAGGAACCGACTGAATTTGAAGACAGAACGTTGGAATAACAGGCGCTGTATGTATGTACTGTCCCTGCCAGAACTGCAAAACCCTAACGTCGTAATCTCCCCTGAGAGGGACACATATACGACATGAGAATCTCTTATGTATTTGATATTCTCAAGAAACTTCCGCTGTTAAAGAAAGCCAGTTCAACACGCCTTTCTTTTATAACTGTACACCATATAATTAATTCACGGGAGTATCTACTTCACAACTATCTGGAATACTGATCGTTATGGATTTTGATTAAGAGAGGAATAAGAATTCGATCAATAATAGGTTGATGCAAAATTAATGTCGTTTTTATATGTCTTTTTTATAGATTGTTGAACGTCAAAGAACGACATTATTTTTGCAACAACCTAATAATCATTATATCTGAATTTCCTTCTTTATAATGCGACAAAGAAATGTGAAAAACCTTTCTGTTCTGAAAATTATTTTACTCGTCCTGGAACAGTTGTTATTCTACAGCTGTTCTAGTTAGGAATGTGTATATGTTTATAGTTAATGTATATGTGTTCTAGTTAGGAGTGCGTATATGTTTATAGTTAATGTATATATGTTCTAGTTAGGCGTGTGTATATGTTTATAGTTAATGTATATGTGTTCTAGTTAGGAGTGCGTATATGTTTATAGTTAATGTATATATGTTCTGGTTAGGAGTGTGTATATGTTTATAGTTAATGCATATGTGTTCTAGTTAAGAGTGTGTATATGTTTATAGATAATGTATATGTGTTCTAGTAAGGAGTGTATATATGTTTGTAGTTAATGTATATATGTTCTAGTTAGGAGTGTGTATACGTTTATAGATAATGTATATGTGTTCTAGTAAGGAGTGTATATATGTTTATAGTTAATGTATATATGTTCTAGTTAGGAGTGTGTATACGTTTATAGATAATGTATATGTGTTCTAGTAAGGAGTGTGTATATGTTTGTTGTTAATGTATATGCGTTCTAGTAAAGAGTGTGTATATGTTTGTAGTTAATGTATATTTGTTCTAGTTAGGAGTGTGTATACGTTTAAGATAATGTGTATGTGTTCTAGTAAGGAGCGTGTATATGTTTATAGTTAATGTATATGTGTTCTAGTTAGAGGCGTGTATACGTTATATATTTGTATGTACAATATTTACTGCTAAACTAATTAATCGATCAGTATTCATTTAAAACAAAACTGATACGGTGAAAGCGTTTATATAAATTCAAGGATAAGTAGCTTGAAAGTCCTTCACGAAAGTTCAAATACATCCGATGTTTGTGAAATGTTAACAATCGTTGTTAGACATCGATACATAAATTTTGCCAAAAAGATGTGTTTCTTATGGATTTAAAAGGATTCCTCACGGGCACAACCTGTGTACAGTCTTCTATCTTAAAAATCAAACAGATAAGCCTTTGAATTGTTTCATAGATATTTGGCAGCAACTCTGAAAGAGTCCTTGAATTAGTTTCTTCTTAAGGCTA
>NC_136489.1:106681352-106691352 GCF_053919585.1 Euprymna scolopes | reverse complement strand
ATTACATCATTTTTACCTGTTGTTTTATGGCTTTCGTTTAAACAGCACGTTTTATTTTTTTATTCAAATTTAAGTCACTGTGGATGAAACCTTTGCTTTTTGTATGAAAAATATTTTTTTCTGGAACTTTATAGTCAATTTACTTCCGGTAGGCGCAATTCTTGTTTTCCTAAATTTTCGTCGGCAACGGCGGGTCACAGGTCTCGCTAGAATAAAATAAAGAAACATTACATATACATTGTAGCGCGTGTCTGGCCGAGCAAATGCTTGTGTTTATTCAGCTTATAGCCCCACTTCTTCGTCCAATTCCCTGTCCACTCAGAGTGTTCTCATGTAAACACAAAGCGTAAGTAAACTTGTTGAACCTGTCCGTGATTTGGGCAGCGACCTAACATTCAGCAGGTTGCTTTTTCTTTCAAATGATATTGACACAGAAAGAGTGAGAGGGAGAGAGAGAGAAGGAAAGAAAGAAAGAAGAAAGTGAAAAGGAGAAAGGAGGGAGTGAGAGGGGGTGAGAGAGCTGAGGGTGAGGGTGTGTCCTCTCAATGTTGTTAACAAACTTCTGTACTTCCTCCGGTTATATAAGCGAAGTAAATAATTGTCAAATACTTATGAAGACCGGGATGAAGCAACCGGCGATTTAGTTAAAAAAAAAGAGAAAAAATTAAAAAAAAAAAAAAAAACTCACCCTCACCCTTGCCATTCTGTCAACCACTCTAAGTGACTCGATAAATCATCGAAACAGAAGAGAAATCTCTTCTAAATTGAACATATAGCAATTTTTTCGGCCGTATCCAGTGTAAAACAAAGTTAAAAATAAATATTATTATTATTATTATTATTATTATTATTATTATTATTAATAATATCATCATCATCATCATCATTATTATATCATCGTCATTGTTGTCAATATACAATTATCAATCCTCTTCACACGTATTCGACGTATTTGAACTGAATCCATCCCAACCTTCATTCTCAACCCACCTATGGTATTCTTTATTTCTTATATATCAATCAAACCATATTATTGACTAATACTATAGAGTGCGGTTATATTTGATAACTGCTAATGCATTATTTAACAAAATACAATAGTCGGAGGACAAGGTGGATGGAAAGACTGAGAAAAGACAGCACTAACCAGTCCTACACTAGATGAGTATGAAAAGGATAGGAACCTTGCGAGGGGCTTATTGCTACCCGAATTTCAGTGGAAACCAATGGTCGCTGCCAACGAGAAGTCTATGGTAAACGACTGTTGCGATAACATAAATTCATTTGCAAATGATCTGGAGAGTATTGGGAATCTGAGAACACTTGTTGTCACTCAGACTCCAGGCAACATCAGATGGTTGTTCTCAAAGAGAAATCCTTGAGGATGGTCTATGTGTAAACTTTTAGTGAGAAATAATAATAATAATAATAATAATAATAATAATAATAATAATAATAATAATACAAACGGATAAACCCATCCAAGCAAAAAGGCCGGATGTCATAATAGTTAACAAGAAGGAAAAGGCCTGCCAGATTGTAGATTTTGCCGTGCCAGTAGATCACAGATTGAAAATCAAGGAGAATGAGAAGCGGAGCAAATACACAGAACAGTTCAGACAATTCAAAGGCATCTGAAAATGAAGAGAGTAAAAATATCAGCATTAATAGTAGGAGCGCTAGGAACGATACTAAAAGATGTTGAAAAAAGAATGGGAGAGATTGGAATCAGAGGGATAGCAAAGAACAATCTTTGATGACGGCTTGTGTGAATACTTCTAGTGAAAGAGACGAAACGATAAACCATATAAGAAGTGAATGCAACAAACTGGCCCAAAATGAATACAAGAACAGACACGACGAAGTAGGAAGGGTAGTACACTGGGAATTATGCAAACAACTGCGTCTCGAATGCACAGACAAGTGGTACAAACATAAGCCGGCAACAGTACTTGAAAATGAGAATCACACAATCCTTTGGGACATGGACATACAAACGGATAAACCCATCCAAACACGAAGACCGGATGTCGTAATAATTAACAAGAAAGAAAAATCCTGTCAAATCGTAGACTTTGCTGTTCCAGCTGACCGCAGGGTGAATATCAAAGAAAAGGAGAAACGGAGCAAATATACAGAGCTAATCAGAGAGATGAAAAGGGATAGGGAAGGTGGAGAAAATCAAAATAATAACTATAATAGTAGGAGCACTAGGAACAATCCCTGAAAACTTTGAAAAAATAATGGGAGAAATAGGAATCAAAGGAATGATTGGAGACATACAACGAAGAGCAATAATAAAAACAGCTGAAATATTAAGAAAACCCCTTGAAAGTGAAACTAACACAGACAGGAGCAACAAGTGAGGGCCAGACAAACTGCTGCAAAGGCAAAACATGAAACACTACATGGAACCAAGAACACTGAAACTGCATATCTATAAGTTCTCTAACCCAAACCTACCCTCATTGCCACCTCAATCCCTCCCCCCCCAAAGGGCGAGTTCAAATAACCAAGTAAAGTCAAGGAGGAAGGAAAGACTGATGAACTGACCAGACCTAATAAGTTCGAAAGAACTGGGGCCTTGGGAAGGCTTATTGCCACTCAACTCCAATAGACCAAAACTCAAAATAGACTCAGAAAACCAATAGCTGCTTGCTGCCAGTGAGAAATTAATGGCAAGCAACTGTTGCGATAATGCAAATTTATTTGAAAATATTATTGAAAGAGGTGGAGAGTGTTGGAAACCTGGGGAGGCATGTTGTCACTCAGCTTCCAGGGAACATCAAAGGCTGTTTTCAGGGAAAGTTATTTGAAGACCTGTGTGAAAGCTCCTTATGAGCCAATGATGATGATGATGATGATGATGATGATGATGATGATGATGATGATGATGATGATGATAATAATAATAATAATAATAACATTAATAATAATAATAATAATAATAATAATAATAATAATAATAATAATAAACAACAACATGTTGGTGATTATTCTTAAGACCTTCTCCGTACATCATTTTGAATCAAGTGCTTATAAGCGATTCAAAGCAAACTGATTAGATAATTGTTGACCACACAATCGACTGCGTTTGCAATCGATGTACTGTAGTCAATATAGTTGACGAAGATTTATTGATATCTCTACTTATGTGAAGTTAGGTATGTGCATACGTTTATATATTGTATATACAGGAATTACTCCTAAACTAATAAGCTAATTAAATATACAGACATCAGTTACCAAATATCTGCTAAATGTTATTTTTTTAATATCGTAACAGGATTTTAAGGCTGTCATAAAATGCAGAATCTCTTAATCAAATATTCATATATTTCAGATCTGCATGCAATTCGATTCATAGTTAACAGATATCACTTAATTAAGCTTTTTTGAATTCCAATGACTTATCGAATCTCTTTAAGCTCAAACTTTAAATTATACATGTTTTCTAAAGGGATATATTCAAAGCCTTTGACAAAGTCTAGCATAAAGGGCTTCTAATGAAAATTTACTCATACAGTGTCACTGAACGAGTACTAAATATCATAAACAAGAGGAAAATGCAGGTTGCCATTGATGGGAGGATAACCTAACAGTATTGTGTTAATGCGAGAGTGCTTTGAAAGTCGATCCTCGGAAATCTATTATTCCTGATACTCATAAACAGCTTTTCTGGTAACATTGTGTCTGACATAGGTAAAGATACAACGCTCAATAATAATAATAATAATAATAATAATAATAATAATAATAATAATAATAATAATAATAATAATAATAATAAAGTAAACCCGAATATGCATGCATCTAGATCAATGGCAGAAGTTTTAAGAAATGATCTACAGTCATTAGTGAAATGTGGCCATAAATGGAGGGTAACATTTTATGCTACTTGTCTTTAACCATTACAAGAAGATTTCTCAGTCATCGAGTGCCATAACTAATAGCACAATATCTGCGAGTTCTTCTGACAGACTACTCGGCTTAACATTCACAGACAACATGAACTGGAACAAATACATTGAGAACACGACGAAAGCTGCTGCAAAAATGGTGGGTTTCCTCTATTGTGTTAGACGATTACTCATAGAGTATCCTGTCCCTCTGAAAAGCCTCCATTTGCCAATGCATAGGGTATTGTTGCCATGTATGGACTGGTGTATCTTCCATTAGTCTCTCTTTCTTAGACAAATTCCAAAGAAGAGTCTTGAATCTAATAGGTCTCGCACTCTCAACTAAACTCCAGCCCCTGTACCATCGCCGTTATTTTGCATCCTTATTCATGTTTTATAAATGTTTTAATCGAATGTGCTCGAATGGGCTCATCGTACTTGTATATATATATATATATATATATATATATATATATATATATATATATATATATATATATATATATACCACTGAGAAACCTGTTTAGCAACAAAAAAAAAACTTTTTTACTATAGCGGTATCTAGATGCCGAAAAGCCTTCTACTCTGATAACTTGTTCTCTCGAATCACAAGACTTTAAAATTCCTTCCTCTTACCTGCTTCCTAAGCTGTACTGACATGCAGACGTTTAAATGTAATGTAAACCGAAATCTCGCACATATAATCTAAACATTGTTTTAAAATAGTGACCCCTTACGCCCAAGGGAAAACATGTTTGGTTTGGGGTGAACAGGGCGAAAATAACAATAATAAAAATAAAAAAAGACCAAAATCATATAACTGATTTTAATCAGGATTTTGAATAATAATTCCGATATTGATGTAGCATAATATTTTGTCGTTCATATTTTTCACAAGGACACAAAAACGGGTGCATTTTTTTATTCGCATGATTGATTTTAGGCATTCTTTGACAGGTATTATTCTATACGCGACTTGAAAACTTGTCAGTAATTAAAGGTTTATTTTAGGTAATCTTCCTTCATTCTTGTATATTGACAATGGATAAATTTGCATGCAAATCTGAAATATTTGAATCGTTAGATGATAAGCTGTGCCGTACTATGATTCATAAAAAAATATGGCTTATACTCGATAAATACTTGTCTATCTGCTTTTCTATGCGTTATAGTTGGAGATAGGACAAATTCAAATTTATTGAATGCACTATAGATTGGTGGAAAATAATTATGGTAAACCTCGTCGACATTGCCCGAAAACTGTACCTCCAGAGATCAGTCATAAACTATTACTTGAGAATGAAGTCAACGGCTTTGGTGCTAGTCTCGAGAGATTGATAAGAATAAACACTGAATTTTAATACTGTGTTATTTATTCTTCTTTATACGAAATATTTGATGTGACATGAGTTTGCTTCTTTAGAGTCAGGTAATTCGCTCCGATGAGCTGTTTTGGAGGTTGTAAAATCGCCTGGATAGAACCGTTGGCATTTTCCGCCAAGACCCTCTCAGGCAATAGAAAATAAGCCACACTCTTTCAGATGAGGAGGCTAATACCTGGAATGATGATCTCTTTAAACTTAGCAAAATCATTTCTAGTTCTAGGCTAACGACTAAGTGTTATTCTTCAAGGGCCAGTATTGGTACTTCCGTGCTGACACCAACATGGTACAAAGTTATTGATGAGGTTGAAAGTTAGTGGATCCTAGCAATTTCCATTGAACATTGCTATGAACAGTATTATGTACTTTTGTTTCGATTTACGTAATGACAATGGTTTTAAAGTGATGTAAATGCTAATTTCTTTTCATACGGTGTGAGCGTTGTTTAAACTATTACGTAGATAAGGTACAGAAAGAAATACGAAAATAGAACGATAAAAAGAAAGATGAAATAAAAAGCAAGAATTAGACAAGAGGGAGAATAAAACGGACAACAAAAAGAAAGCTTGAATGACAGATCGAAACTTAAAAGAAACACAGAAAGAAAAACACCGAAACGCAACGTAAATATAGAATAGGGACATGAAGAAAAAAAGAAGATGAAAAGAAAAAGACAAAATGGGAAAATAAAAGAAAAAATAGTTAGTCGCAAAGCGAAATAAAAATAAAAGAAAGAAATAATGAAGAATGACAGAATCGAGTTGAAAAAAGAAAGGAATATAGGCGAGTTAAATAGAAAGAAAGAAGCGAATTTTGTGAAAAAAAGAGAAAAAACTGAAAAAAAGAATGAAAGAAAAAGAAACGAAGAAGAAAAGATATCGAATGAAATATAATAAATATGTTTGCAATCTGATGCCAAAGGCTGAATAAAATGGGCCGATAGGTGTAAACTTGTTTTAAAACCTCCTATTCGTCCGACTTCATTTACTGTCAGAAAAGTTAGTACGGAAAAGTGCAATTAGGACTAGATGCCATTGTGCGGCACTTACGTCCCGGCGTCATTGTGTTGCCGGGAGATGTCAACAATTCGAATGATTTCTAATCATCGCATACGCACACTCATAGACAAACACACATATATATGCACACACCTTACCATACAAACTGAGAACGATTCCGATTCAGATACATGTCTACATCATTACGATTGTTGTGCGCGTCCCCACATAGATAAACATATTCATGGGACTATCACCAAAACTCCGCTATGTAAGTCCAATGTCGACGCTAAATGGCAAAGTTGTAAAGTTATTTGAGGTCGAATACAGATTCTAATTATAACTACAATTACTAATTACAACGGACTTACATGAACTGTAATAATATTTAACACAAATCATGCTATTTCACAAATACTTTATTTGTTTTACGTTTTTCCAAGTGATGGGTGTTCATTTACATTCATAACATACGAGATTTACTTTCCACTCCTGGGTTAAGTTTTCTAGTAGGGCCGTCACGCAAACAAGACTGTAGAAAGCACAAAAAGACTTGGAAAAAAGATGAGACAGTGCACATAAAGATTGAAGACACTGCAGCGAAAGATACAATACAGGAAATAATGAAATCATCAACAAAAAGACAAGAAGAGAAAAGTGGGATTAGAAATGGTCACATGGATAATTTATAAGAATAACAAAAAAAGAACCAAGAAACCACCTAGACATGGCTAAGGAAAGCACTCATGAAAAGATACATACAATCACTACTGACGTGATTAGAAATAGCTACTTTAAAGCTAAACTACATAAATCACAGGAACAGAATAAATGTAGATTCTCTAGACAAAAGTCCGAAAAGATAAAACACATCAATCAAAAAATAAGCTTAAACCAGGCTTAGGGACAAACAAATCCAACTTGCCTCCTCCCTTGAGGTTTGCATTCACTAATATCTGTGGGCTTAGAACTAATTTAGCTGATGTTGAAGCATTTCTCCTAACAAATACCCCGGATATCTTAGCACTAAGCGAGACTAACCTACACTCTTCCATCCCTTCTAACTGCTTTAACCTGCCTGGCTCTCTCCCACTCTACCGTAAGGACTCTGACAGACATATGCACGGACTTGGAGTCTACATTCGTAACATCTTCCCCCTGACTAGAGAAACAAACATAGAAACATAGTATCAAGCCTTTATGTGCTTTAGACTAAACATACAACACAACATTAACTACGTTTATTTTCTCTACCGCTCTCCCTCAAACAAACAAACAGAAGTATATAGAAGCTAGAAGTAACGTTAAGAAAGAAATAACGACAGCTAAGAGAGAATTTACTGAAACCACTAAAAAACGCACAGAAATTAGGAAATCGTGACTTCTGGAAAATCTATAACAGTATAGTAAATAATGGGCAATCAACAATTCCCCCGCTAACCAACAATCATGAGGTTGTTTGCTCAGCAACCGACAAGGCTAATATGCTTGCCAGCCGGTTTGCCTCGAACTCCACACTGGATCCTTCCAACCACCCCCCACCTGATTTCCTTTGCGGACAGACGCCACGCTAGACGATCTAAAAATCACTCCTGCTCAAGTACACGCTATCATAAAAAACCTTGAAACTTCAAAAGCATGTGGACTTGATCTCATCCCAGCTGGTCTATTAAAAAAGTGCTCAGCCGAAGTAGCTCCAGTTCTCTCCAAACTCTACAACAAATGCCTTAATGAATCTTGCTTCCGGGCTGTTGGAAAACTGCTTCTGTGGTACCAATATTCAAGAATTCTGGCGAAAGAACTGACCCATCAAATTATCGCCCCATTAGCCTCCTCCCACTTTTCGCCAAAATATTTGAGACCATAATTAACCATGCTCTAGTCTGGTACCTTACAGATGCTAAACTTCTGACTGACAAACAATATGGATTTAGACAAGCCCGTTCCACAGCTGACATCCTAACTGTAATCTCTGAATGTATATACCATTCACTGGACAAAGCGGGGGAGGGCAGAGCGGTAGCTCTAGATATATCTAAGGCTTTTGACAGGGTATGGCACAAGGGTCTCCTCGGGAAAATAAATCATACGGTATAACTGGTAGAATACTTAACATAATTAAATCCTTCTTAGATAAGAGAAAAATCTAGGTTGTCCTCGACGGTCGTACATCTAAACCGTGTGATATAAATGCGGGAGTGCCTCAGGGGTCTATCCTTGGACCTCTATTGTTCCTAATATTTATTAATGACCTCCCCGACAAAACTGCCCCTGAGATGAGTATATATGCTGATGACACTACACTTTATAAAAGGCATGACAGGAAAACAAATGAACACATATCTAAAGAAATGGCAAAAACACTAGAGGATGACCTCCAATCTGTAGTGGAATGGGGGCATAAATGGATGGTCACATTCAATGCTGCCAAGACTAAACTGGTTTCCTTCAATAATTACAAGAAACCTTCTCTGCCACCAATAGCAATGGCCAGTGACCCCCTGTCTGAGAGTACATCTTTCAAACTGCTTGGCCTAACGTTCACAGGAAACATGAGTTGGAACAATTATATTAAAAACATTGCCAGGGCCGCTGCGAAAAAGGGAGGTTCTCTCTACCGTGCTAGAAAAATACTGACACCTTAAAGTACCCTGTACCTCTATACCTCTATAAGGCCACCATTCGCCCATGTATGGAGTATTGTTGTCACATTTGGGCTGGTGCATCTGCTACTAGTCTCTCGCTCCTAAACAAGGTTAAAAAAGAGTCGCCAATCTGATAGGCCCTGAACTGGCATCTAAACTTCAGCCTCTGTCCCATCGACGAAACGTTGCATCCCTCTGCCTGTTCTACAAGTATTTTAATAGTGAATGCTCTGACGAACTGCAGACACTTGCGCCCCCACGACGTAGACACCCTCGACAAACCCGACAGGCAGCTAAATCCCACCCCCACACAATAGAGATCCCTAGATGTAAAAGATCTTTCTACTCCAGTAGTTTCTTCCCCAGAACCGCTAGACTCTGGAATTCCATTCCAGGTTCCTGCTTCCCTAACTGTACTGACATGCAGAATGTCGTGCAACGTGAACCGACATCTTGCTGCCCAAATCCCAATATAGTGCCCCAGTAGTTGCTGCCCCTGATAGTATCCCCTACACCAAAGTGGCAATGTGCCTTGTTTGGGTTGAAAATGTAATAATAAAAAAATAAACACATAGTAAGCAAACTAATGTAAAAAGGAATTTAAGAACTACGTGGTGAAAGCAATGGGAAATCTGCACATGACTCGACCTCGAACATGCGGACAAATGATGCAAACACAAACCGGATGAGTACTGGAAAAGGAAAACCATAAAATATTCAAGGATGGATGTAGAAACAGATAAACAGGCACAAGAAAAGACCAAATGGCAACATAATTGACAATGAATGAATGAAACTGTCAAATCGTAGATTTTGCCGTCCAAGTAGAATTCAAATGTGAGTATTATGTTCGATACAACCGCGTCATTAGAGTAAATTATTAATAAAAAAAACAATAACAAAAATAACTTATACTCACATACACACAAATATGTCGCATGAAAACCGAGCGAAATAAAGATAACTTACGTTAAACTCACAGAGCTTAATATCCTTGCTAGAGCTTTAATTGTAAGAAAAGCCATACTATACACACATAAACACACACACACACACACAAACATATATATATATAT
>NC_136489.1:106638852-106676352 GCF_053919585.1 Euprymna scolopes | reverse complement strand
CTAAAATACTCCTGGGGCACACCCAAGAGTTATTGCTAAATATAAACAAACAAAATTATATAAAAATCAGTTAGTTACAACTTTTCAGAAAGTTTTATAAAAATTCAAGGCATCAGTTTTTTTTAATAAGCATAGAAGTGTCAATTTTAGCCATTTTAACCCCCAAAAGCACCCATAGAGGGGTAACCGGAGTTTTCCCGAAAATCCGTTCGGTTACTTTTTTTACTCATATCATGTTTAATGTTTTTGCAAAATTTAAAAAAATCTCAAGACGAAGTTATTACAAAATGTGCGGACAGACGAAAGGACGAACGGATAAGGGTGAATTTGCAAGTCGGGGGACCAATAAAAGATTGTAAGTTGTGCATTCGTATACAAGCAGACACCTGTCGATAGTTTTATATCTAAATACCAAAAACAAGTAGCAAACACAAGATTTTCAAACTAAAAGCACGTTTCTTCACCAATGTCACATATGAACACAGTTTTTCTTCTTTTTTTTTTAAATGTTTAATTTTGTTTCGAATTCCATACAATTCACAATTATGTTAGGCACGAACCACGACTTCCGGTAACTTTTTTTATGTTGCTTTTTAGCTGTTTATTTCATTTTTCTCCATTAACTTCCGACTCTCCACCAGCTGTTTGACACTGGGCTATATTTACTGTGACCCTAGATCACTGCTACTCATCATAACCCGGATGCCGTCATAACTCTGAAGTAATGGCACTTGCAATACAATAACAGAAACCGGAGAGCAAGACTCTTTTATTTATTTTGTTGTTAGCAATATTTTTTTTTTACCTTAATCGTTGATAGTTTACAGCAGGGGTGACTTGAAACACAGCGAATGCAACTTCCCGTGCGGCCATTTTGTATACGTTTATATTTTCATTTTTTTTCTTATAAACAAGTGAGGCGGTAAATGTTAAGAAATGTTGAGGTAATAAATTATACCAGAATCAGAATCCTGTTTTGTTTTCATTCCAGGAAGACTTAGATTAAGAAATGTTACTAGAAAATATATATCCTTTCTGGTTTTATATTTTTGTCACTGTATATTTTTGCTACGAACGATAATTTATATAGTTTCGGTTATGGATTTATGTAAAAAGAAAAATAGCTTGCTTTATTTTGTCATGTTAAAAGCCAGCCTGGAGCCATGGGTCTTTTTCTTGAGAATTTCCAGGTTGTCTCTGTTTTTGGAACAAAATCAACAGTGAAATTTCATGTTTTTTCTTAAAGCACGCGCATTGAAACCGTTCTGTTTCTGTTTCTTGAAAAGTTGGTTCTCTTTATAGACCATGAACACATTATATCGCATGAAGTTATTCTCTATCTCTATAAATCTATTATAAGACATTGTATAAAGTAGTGTTGTCATATTTGAGCTCATGAATCTCTTTTTCCATCCGTGGGTTCTTCATAAGATTAAAAAATGTATCCATGATTTCGTTGACGTTATTATTTCCTCTTCTCTTAGTCATTTTTCTCATAAACGTGATGTTGCTAATTCCAGTCTTTTATAAATGCTATTACGGCATGTGTTTTTAGAATGGTTGGATTTATTTCCAGCTTACTTTGTTCTAGCGCTTTTGACTAGTCGGTATAGCAGTTTTTATTAATTTGTTTCGGGACAGTGTCGAAGTAGATCTCCCTATTTCAATAGTTGATTTTTAAGAGCTGCAGGATTGTGAGACTCACTTCTTCATCACTGTTTCCCTAGTCGTGTTGCGACAAAGGTTCATAGGCATCTCTTGCTTGTTATCTCTTCTCTATATAAATAAAATGAACTCATTTTTTCCCGTCTGATTTTGACATTAATAGGATTAAAAATCAAGATATTTCATGCAAATATAATATGCACAAACGGCAGAACAATATCTGAGGTGTGTTATAGGCTTATTATTTCTCAAATTCCTCGATAATCTTAGATTTCTATACTTTTTCTGCTGAGAAGTCACGGCCAAAATCGGTTAAGATCAATGGAAGTGGTAAAATATTTTCTCTCTAATAAATTCCTCTTCCCCCTGCCACCACTTAACACCGTTTGGGGATCGTTCACAAGGAACAGTTGAGAAGAGAACACTGGTTTGGCTTCGTAGTTCTTTCATGTGAAGTTATTTAAAATCACTAAACTAAGCTGCAGTGCTCTGTGGCGTAGTGGTTAGCGTGCTGGACAATTCACATTATATTTTCACGTTCGCGCCGACCTACCGTAGTCGTTTTTTTTTTTCCTAAACAACTGGAATGGACTTTTCTTGGTGGCCGAACTGTTAACGTTGCAGATGTTTTTGTTTTTTTTGTTTTTTTCACACTTTATTTTCCTACTTTTACTCATGACTCCGGGTTTGATCCTTCCTACTTACCTACCATAACATTTTTTTAAACTCCCCCCCGTCCCGGAAACAAACACTCGGGCAACGCCGGGTACCCCCGCTAGTTTAATCATATTTTATTCTTTATTAGACTCTTATATCAAGTGGCTTCATGCCTTGTTTTGAACGACTGCGATAAAAAATATCTGGAAATCATGAAAACAAACGATGCATTAAACTACAAGTCTCCAAAGAACGAAATCATTTCTGGAAGTCTGGTCTCATGACAACAAAACAGGAACTACAATACCGCCCCCCAAAAAAGAAGAAAAAAAAACAATGTTTACGCGAATTGTTTGATGAAAACAGAACACCCACTCTGTATTGAAAACTGTAAGACTATACACTGAAAAATAGTGTATGAGAAACTGATTTGAGCACCAAGACATATTAATGGGCTATTTTGATGTACAGAACCATTAACCATAAAATATAGTGATAGGAATGTTTTCTGGCTACCACACTTCAGCTATCTTCACAAGTTATATGAGAAGATTTTATAACAGAATGATGCTCATCAAAGAGATGGGATGCCGTCTTTTAAGACCGAGATAAATGGCGAAATTTTGTTTTCACGTATGAGACGAAGTGTTCTGGAGAATGCGCTAAGTTAGGTCAAGTAGTCGGAAAGTATAAAGATAGCTCGTAAATCAATTTGTTTTATCTAAGGCTAAATACATTCTGTTCTAAGTAAATGGAGTATATAAGTGTAGTTCACCCACCTCTGAGTGTAGGAATGTTATTAAGATATCAACCTAGAGATCATGTCTTTGTCTGCTTCCGCCTAAAAAACTACTTTACACCACATAGCTTGCGGCATGTAGCAATATTGTTATTGGTATTTAGAAATGAAGAAGATGATGAAATACCGTGATCTTAGGTACAACATGAAAAGAAACTGGGATTTAAAAAAAAATCTCCATCATTCCAACTAATTATCGGAGCAAGCGGACTCACGAAAAAGAATTTCAAAAACTACCTGGCAAATATACGCGATACACCAATCGTGAAAAAGATACAAACAATTTCACTTAAAGGCATTATTGGGATCTTAAAAAAAAGATCTATCGGTTGGAATGTCTGAGATAGCGGATTAATGTCTAACATCATGTAGAATACCTTATCCTCGACAAAACTGTAATAAGAAGATTGGGAAATTGATGAGATGTAACTCCATAATGTCTTACGTATAATAATGCTTAAAAAAGGATACTGGATATTGTTAAACAGACAAAAAAGATGTTTATTCAGAATTACATTTACCAAAAGCAAAAATAGAATAGAAAAGAAAAAAGTACAGAAAAATCTGGGTTTGTTTTACAATCCACAGAGATTCGACAAAGTGTTCAAAATTCGAATACCTAACAAATAAATGTTATCAAAGACAAGATAAGTTACTCTTCTACCTAACTGTAGAATTATTTAGGGATTATACAAAATACTGTTAGAAACCCACTTAATCTATTGTTACTGTGACATATATTGGGTGAGGTTCTAACAGTATTTTGTATAAGTTTTTAGTTGTGTTGTAAATGTTAACTGTAATAAGAAGATTGGAAAATTGATAAGGTCTCACATATAATAATGCTGAAAAAAGCACGCTATCTCCCTCGTGAAAACCTGATATCCGGCAATACTAATGTCATCAAAACAGAATCGTGCAGGTAATAATATAGTAACTTGTTAATTCATGTGAATTGTGTTTTACTTTTATAGTACGACTATGAATTATATAGAGGGCTTATCATTTAAACATGAAATAAACTGAAATTCAGATAATTTTTGCTTAATTTTGTGCTGGTGTCTAATGATTGCAGATATAATCTAATGAAAAATGTCCACATTATTGGTTGCGCTCATATAATATTTTCTTAAAAATCCATTTAGATACTCTAAATGGCTGGAATTTGTGTGATATTTATTAATTGATACTTAATACCTATTGTGAAGATTTCATTTAAAAACTCGGAGGAATCTTAATTTTGATAGAGATCTCAACTGTTTCCTCTTTTAAATTAAAGAACAGAATAACTAAATGTACGAGGAGCGTGCAATAATTAATGCCCTTGACCCACTTCTCATAGTAGAGCAACGAAAGTTGGCACGGTTATTAGTCTTTCTCTACATAGGAACATCCCAGAGTTATGAATTTCTCCCATCGTTTGATGCAGCTCTGGAGACCGTTTTTGTAGAAAATCACAGGTTGGTCCTCCAACCACGACGTGACTTCAGAAATCAAGACTGTATCATCTGAGAAACGCTTTCCTTTAAAAAAAAAACTTCACGGCTGGGAAGAGGTGAAAGTCAGAAGGTGCAAGGACAGGAGAGTAGAGGGATGGAGTAGGATTTCATAACCACACGCCCGTGCTTCTGATCTGGTGACATGCGAGTTGTAACCGGAGCGTTGTCCTGCACGAGGAAGGTACCTTTTCTGATCTTGCCCCGCCTCTGGATTTTGATAGCTTCCCTTAATTTCCTCAAGAGTGAAGCATAATAGGCTCCTATAATTGTGGTACACTTTGCCAGGAAATCTGTCACTACTACTCCGTCCTAAATCTATCATCACTACTCCGTCCTGGTCCCAGAAGACTGTGAGCATGACCTTGCCAGCGGAGGGCTGCACCCTTGCCTTCTTTGGAGGTGGTGAGTCCAAGTGCTTCCACTGCATTGACTGGGCTTTGGTCTCTGGATCATAGTGATGGACCCAGGTTTCATCCTGTGTAATCAGTCTTTTGAAAAACTTTGATTCATCTTCTTGGCACATCTCCAAATTCATCCTCGAGAATTCGACGCGTTCTCGCTTCTGGAATGGTGTGAGCAACCTGGGAATCCATCTGGAAGACTCCTTATGCATATGCAAATGGTCATGAATGATAGTTTCCACAGACCCTGTACTAATGTTGACATCTTGGGCTATTTGGTGAATAGTAATTCGCCGATCTTCCAAAATGGCAGCCTCAACTTGACGGACAGATGCCTCATCAATGTAGAAGGAGGAAGACCAGATCTGGGAGCTGTTTTCACAGACTTCCGACCATGTTTGAATTCACGATGCCAGCGTTTTACAAGGTCATATGATGGGGGCATTATCACCATAAGTTTCTTTCATTTCATCAAGTCTCCTGTGGTATGCATCCTTTCAAATACAAAGACCGGATCACTGCTCGACATTCAACAGGCTCCATTTCACACCTGACTCAGTCAAACACCTGTAAAACAGAAACCACAATTATTTCAGAGCTGTAATTTGCCATATAACCCGTAGAGATATAAATCATTGCATATGCAAAATTTCAGCTAGATTAGACAACTGAAAGTGTGTGAGGGGCATTACTTATATCACGCTCCTCGTAACCCACACTACCACAATCCTAGAAGCTGTGTTCTAAAAATTCAAAATTATCAGTTATTTAGATTAAGAGTAAGTCCTATTTAAAAAAATTATATAAAGCGAGGTATGTACACCATAAATAACTTTCTTAACGTAGATAAAACTGATGAACATGTTGTTCCAAGTTCGAATCCAGTCGGTTTCACAGCATCGCTTTTGCCCCACATAATTCATCCGGTTCCTTTACTTTTAGGCTGTAGAATCAAAGACAAAGTACTTTTCTAACATTTTATATTAAACTGTATTTCGTTATCCTCGTTAAATATATAATAATAGACAAGGTGTTAGTAATAAAAGGTAAGCCAGAGAACAAGGTTTGAGAGTTTTTAATATGGACATTTTATTTAATAAAAAGAAGTCCGTATAACACAGATAGGAATAAAAGTTATTGTGTAAGGGCTTGAGGAATTGTTAGATAGTAGTACCGTGTGACAAAATGATACTGACAATAGGTTCACGTGCTGACAGTTCGATATCTTAAATATTAAAGTATCCTAATCGACGTTGATAATTCAAGACGTAAGGCTCTGGTGCTACTAGATCAGGCTGTCTGAAGGTATTGGCTTCCGGTGACGAAATGCACCTACCATTGCCGCTTTTTGTTTTTCTGCTTCCTTATGCAAAACTTAATTATGTTCTGCAAAACTAAAAACAAAAACCCACCTTTTCCCTCCTTTTTCTTTCTTCCTATTTCCCCTTTCTCTTTCTATCTCTCCCGCTTTTTGACTAGTTTCCTTACTTAAAATGTATTAAACATTAATACTGTAATTCTTTTCCCTTTCCCATTGCAAAACTCGTTCATTTTATGCAGGGTAGGGAACAAAAGCGCTAAAATCTACTATAAACCAACCAAACCAGACAGTAAAAACTAGCGATTGAAGATACAAAGAGCTTGAAGAATAAAAAGAAAACTTCTACAAAATAACAAAATGAATAATGTTTCCAAAATAACTGGTTTTGGCATTAAATAACCCGAAAAGTGTTGATATGCCGTAAAACAAAACAACCAAACCAAACTTTACATATAAATATTTAAAGATATAAAGAACTTGAAGCATAAAAACTATTTCCAAAATGACTTGATTCGGCATTAAATAACCAGTAAAGGGTTGATATGCCGTAAAACAAGACAATCAAATGGAACCAAACCAAGACTAAAGGCGGGTTTTATTTATGCGCCAACAGAAATTTTGTTCGTTGAGGCGAAGAACAAGAATTAGTTACATTACTGTCTTTTTTTTTTTCTCGCAGTTAAAACAATGAACTATTTTGGTGCACTTCCTTAAATAACCGTCCGTAGCCACGATTCTGTTCGTATCAGATATATTTTCTGATTTGTTTAATCATAATCGAAATTAAGCCCATGCTCCAATCAGCGCCAAGCTTACGAATCAGGATGGTCCAAACCTCTTTAATAGCGGTTGTTTCGGTTGCTATTATTATAGTTGTAGTGGAGATTGCTATTGCTACAAATTAGATAAATATCGGAGAAACCATCACAAACAACAGAATGAAAACGTTTTAAAATGTCGTACCTTGTTGACTAATGGGGATTTATTTTACTAGTTAAAACAAACTGACGAATGAAATATTTGATACATAAAATAGTTTACCTTGCATGTAAAAAAAAAAGATTTTTAAAATATCACGTTAGAGACGAAAAAAAGATTTTTAAAATATCACGTTAGAGACGGTAATAAGGCTCGAGATCACCTTAGAAGCGTGCATGACGTTCGCGAGCACGTTTGAGAAAACGATCACGAATGTGACGCCATGGCCGTAACAATGAGAAAGTAAATGTTGTTGTTACAAAGACAAAAAAGCAGTTGAAGTTTTTTTCTATACTTTTTCTACTTTGCGACTGGGGCTACAACATGTTGGCTCCCGAACACCGTTATACATTGATTTAGGTTTAAATAATTCAGAGTTTTTCATGTACTTTTTTAACGGTCTACTTTTCTTTCTTACTTGTTTTTTTTTTATATCTTTGCATAAAAGTGCTTCTGTTGAAAAAAAAAAACTTGTTGTTTTACGACGAGAAACCTTTATAGCATCATCCGTGATTATAGTAACCGAAATTTACTTTACTTGTAAGTATTCGTCTAGTTTATGTCTACGAGAACGAGTGCAGTAAAAAACGAAACGCATGCGTAAAGTGGCTTGCTTGTCTGTCTTTATTTGTATTTTAGGCAGAGGAAATACAGTCTCTTGTTTTTAGACTGACACTCATAACGAAACGGTATATAAACCAGTCCAACACTCGTAAAATAATGGGAAGTCGAGACGAGGTGAAAATGCTCTTAATTGTTTGGTTAAAACCTTGCTATAATAAACGTTGTTTAAACATATTACATTTTCTTTTATAGTAAGTCTAACATTGAAAATTGCTATATGAGATATATTGAATCAAGGGAGAAATTTAGTATCGAATATGTTGGTTGTTAATGACACGAGTATTGTTGATAACAGCGATGTGTCCTTCATTTTTATAATAGTTTTCACCAACAAACTTTTTACTGATGAGATGTGTCTAATTTTACTATAGTATTAAGGTGATATGAGAAAACAAACGTCTTTTTTTTTTACTAAGGGTCACAACTTATCAAAAGTTAACGAGTGTCAAGTAGTCCGTGGGGGAAATACCGCAATGGTTGTTAATGATGGTGAATGTTTTGCAGAAATCTATTATTTAAAAGGTTTACTCGACAAAAATTTGCCGAACAAAATGATAGTGACACCCTTCATATTTGAACACTAAAACATTTCAAATTTACAATATATTTGATCCATTATCAGTAAACACTAATTAAGCAATATTCTCTTGTTTTCAGTTTCTTACTAAGATCCCTTAAGCTTATGTATTAAATTTTAGACATTTGGCAGAATGATCACTATACACTGTATTTTAATAAAAAATTAAATAAATATTCGAAACATAAGGTTTAGTATAATTATACGGGTGGCCCACTTAAAAGTACCCGATCTCTTTCATCTTTCTCTTAACAACCAACTGACACCACAAAGCAAAATGCAATTCTTTTTCTAACAAGATGGCGCTGCATGCCACACGTCTCACAGACTAATGACATGAGTTCATGACATGTTTATGGAAGAGAGAACAATAAACAAAGGGTTATGGCCACCACGTTTCCTGCACTTGTCATCATGTGATTTTTATATTTGGGGGACTTTAAAACAAAAAGTTTATGCAAATAATCCTCACAATCTAGACCATCTAAAGGAGAACATTACCAACACTATCAGAAGAATCACCAGAGAAGATCTACAAACAGTATCTGCAAACGTTGTTAAACGTGCTCAAAAATGCACAGATGTCAACGAGGAGCACTTCCAGCATCTTTTATAACACTACAGGTAATTTAAACAATGCTACAGATAATTTAAACAATAAAAAAATTTTCCTTCTCTCTACTACATTTGCTGGGCTACTTTTAAGTGGGCCACCCTCTATCTTGATTTTAATCCTCGTAAGGTGATATAGAACTCCGTCTTAGTTTAGGGTGTAGAATCTCGGTTTTAGAAAAGAAAAATATGTGCCGCAACTAGATAACTCATACGTATCGTGCTTTGTCATCCTTTTATTAAAGTTGACATAAGGCATTTTAACATTCGAAAAGCTAAGACCATTGAGCAATAAGTATCAGTATTTAAATTGGTGTTGTTGTAAAAAGCCCACTGTGCAATGAAAGTCGATTGGCAAATGGGTTGTCACATTGAACACACTGTTGTCTAAAAAAAGTATACGCGATAAGGATCCAGTGGCTGATACTTTAAATATGTTACTTTGAATATGTATTTTGTTGGTATCATTAGAGAAAAGTATATCACGCCATATAAATAGTTTCAGTGCGTGTTTTCGTATTAATAGAGAAAATCCTTCTCGCATTTTTATTTGTTTATTTCTTCAGGTCTCAATCGTCTTACACAATGCAATACATTACCGAAGCAAGCGCTCACATTACACAAACAATATAAAATTGACCATTAAAATAGACGAGGAATATAAGTTACAGAGGGCACAAGCGAAATAACGAATGGATCTTAATGTTAGCTGATCCCAGTTGGCCGCATACATGAACAACAACGGGAGGTGAAACATGAAATTCGTTTTATTTTCTTTGTAATCTATAATATAAATCTCACATGTCTGTTTAAATGTATGTATGTATGTGTGATTGTCTGCCTAAAACTTTCGATATATGCAACGGATTTTCAAGAGATCGGTGTCATTTTGAAGCTCGACGTCTCGGACGACAAATATCAAAAAATTGGCTAAAAACATTAATTCCTTAACCTCAACTCCGCAGTTTTCTACAAGGAGGGGTCGAATTTTGTGAGCAATTTTTGCAAGTCATCATATCTGTTGGATTGACTCTGCCTAATTTTAATGGTCCGAACTTCTGGTCGCGTAATGGAGTAGCGGTAAGATGTCAGATTTTTTTTTCACTTTCTTTTCTGGCTTCGCGTCACGGGATTGAGCCTGCCTGCCTACTACCACTTCTTTTTGCTCAACACACATCTCCAAAAGGACACCCAGACTGGTATATATAGATCGGACTTCTCTATCTGCATTTTGCGTATAAAAGAAAGATATATGTTTCTTTTTGTAATAGGGCGTCCGGGCGAATACTTCACTCAACATGAAGATTTGGTAATGGGAAATTACTAAAAAGAATTAAAATAAATAAAGAGCAAAGTTTTTTTTTATAATAAACATTTAAGCATTCTATTAAGGATTAAACCTATTACGTGGCTCAAGAAAAGATGGTAAAAAATAAAGAATGTACTTGATAACAGCTATTACAAATTCATCACCGTAAGCAGCCATCAAGTATACTATTTTTTTTTTATTATTTCATTATGTGTTTTCAAAACAAAACATGCACTCTTTTAACCCTTACACTAAACCCAACTCCGGATGGAAACAAATTAATGTTTGTGAAAATAAACGCTAAAAGAGAAACGTTACTGTTGCTTACGGTTATGAAAGCGGAACAGCAACCAATAAGTAGATTCTTTCTACTTTTATCGGGAAAATTGTTTCAACAACGCTCTAGATGCCTTCTTAATTTTATTTCTGTCCTCGTAAACTTTTCTAGAAAAATAATACAAAATCTTAATTTTAACCTTACAAACATATCAGAAAAAAAAACAATGAAATAATGTAGATGTGTAAAATTTGACACCATGTTAAATCTCAATGGATATTTTTTTCATGAAATATTAAGCAAGAAGAAAGGTTACGCGCCGTGTTAAATGATTATATTTTAATGCAAGTGTAGATTCAATAACAATATTTATTAAACAAAATAAAGATCATTACTGTCCACAACATCTGCTAATCACAATGCCAGAGAGTTTCCCAATATTTCAGTTTCTGTCGACTATGTAGGCAGCTAAATGGCAGAAGACTGGGAAGAGTAAAATCAAAGAAAGTAATTGTCGTTATGAGCATAGTGAAAAGGCGTATAGTAATGATTCCAAACAACGTTGAAGTCGAATCTTCTTCCTAATATAAATATATAAATATATATATATTTATATATATATATATATATATCTGAAATAAAATAAAAATTACAATTAATTTTACCAAAATGATTTAAGTGGTAAAATTAAAGTATATTATAAATATTAAAGAATTAGTATTTATAAAATTATCTCAGCCAGATGTAAATGCTCGATAAAACCAAATAGGAAATAAAGCTTATAATATTGCTTTTTTTTTCCTTGTACACATTTCTGTGAATTATTCCATGGATTTCTGCCTTTGGATTATTATGGACCAACTTCTTCCAATTACGGGATTTCCTTGGATTTTACTTGTACAAATGGAAATTCTTTTAACTTTCTTGAAGTTTTACATTTGGATTTTACCGTCACTCGATTTTTTATCTCCCACCAGACTATCCATTCATGTGTAATCACCTTTTTCTTCACCATATTCCCTCTGCTTCACTTTTTTTTTGTTTTCAAGTAAGATCTTTGACTTATTGTTTCATCAAATACTTTTGCATGCAAAATCCGATCCCGCATTTTGCTAATTCCTACCCTCTGATGAGAAGAAAAGTATTTCTTCAAACCTCCGCGGATTAAGGACTATCCATTTATCTAGTGTTTCCTTTTCAGATTAAATATGTTTTTAACTCATTTCAAAGTGTTTTTCAACATATTTTATTAACTGTTTGTTCATATATATATATATATATATATATATATATATATATATATGAAACGATAATATATTATACTGTGTTAAATACGACAGAGTTTCCAGATTGTTTCCATGAAAAATATCGACATCTGCATCAAACTATTCAAATTATTCAAATGAGCAACTTCTTTGAGACAAAATTTGAAATCTTGAAATAAAGGTTATTGACTAGCAGGCCACCCGGCGTTGCCCGGTCGTAATTTATGCTTAAATATGATATTTTAATTTTTGCGGATTTTGTATTTATGTATTTATTATTATTATTATTATTATTATTATTATTAGTAGTAGTAGTAGTAGTAGTAGTAGTAGTAGTAGTATTGAGCCGATTCTCTATTGATTCTTATATCGTACCCAATATTTTCATATGAATGATATATGACTAAGGTTTTATCAATTAGAATCGAAACCAAAACATTTACTTCTTCAGCAGTATCCGGTACGATCTGAGTTAACGGCACATGAATATCAAAGCTAACAAGTTAATGCAGATATGCATATAAATGCGTATTTGCGCATGCGTATAGCATATACATTACATTCAACTAGCCCTACCAATTTCCAATTTTTTTAATTTTTTCCGGTTAGAACCTATTTTTCCGGCTAAATGCCAAATCGTTTTTGTTCCGCAGGTCTGAAGTGTATATAGTTTCAAGTCTGTAGACCAAAAATTGATAGAGTAGTATGGTAGAGGTCGTTCAATAGATAAAGATAGAAAACTGCTGTCAACACAGTTCTAAATGCTATGCAATTATGCACATATTAGAAAATAGGCATGTATAGAATTGTACGTGATAGTAAGCTGAAACTAATAATTCAATGAAAAATCTAAAAACAATGAACAATGAATTAATAAAAGTTTATTTTTAAACGTATATGCAAATTAGTTATCCCTTTTTTGAAGTCGGTGATATAAAACAACTATGTATATAAGCAAGTTGTATTCATCTTCAAATAGAAAACTAGGTTTTTAATATCAATGTTAGTGTTATTTTAAGAACAATTTTGAAAACATTCTATTTTTACATATAAATTATTAATTACTTTCAGTTTTAATACTCATTATTGTTATTATTTATTAACAAAAACGATGCAATTTGAGAATCTTAAGTAAGACGGCGAATAAATAGTGTATGGAGTATTATGGTGACTGAGAACTCTAGCTAGGATTAGCGTAGACAAACTAAAAGTACAGTGACAAAGATTACCATAACCCCCCCTTCTCAAGTTTTTTTGTTATTGGCCTTGCGCCTAATTTGCGCCTAATTTTGTTTTTCAAAACACTTGTTTGTCAAATAAAAATATATAGATTAACGTCAGTGCGATAAATAACTCAAATTCATGTATGTATAGATTTTGTATGAATCTACGAATAATAAGTCATAAACTTGATCATTCATTGAATAAATGCCGATAATTTTATTAAAAGTGCTAAACAGTCAGAAAAATAGTCACATAAAATATTTTTCAGTGAAAATTGCATAATTAAAATGTATTACAAATTTATGGAATAATTTTTCAAGTAAAAATTAAATACCAAATAAAAAATGGAATTTCTAAATGATAGTTCATAAAATAATTCAAATATAATCAATTTATGTAATAATTTCTCCTGTGTAACCATTTATATCCGTTTGAAACCGTTTAAATTTAACTTGAAACGTTGTTTCCGACCGCTGGGTTTCAAGAGAAACTGCGCACCAATGGCGGTCCAGTGCCACGAATTTGGGCAAGAAGCATATATGCAACAAAATTCAATACCGCCGTTTAACCAGTATCGCCAGAACTGTTCATAGTTCATAGTGAAAGAAAAAGTATGGGGCGAAAATAAATAGAGCCTTAGATAAATAATAGCGAGGTTGGGGCTAGCTTATTTATTTTGGTTAAGTGATGGAGAATAAATGAACGAACCGTACAAGCCATAAATAAATAGACACGGCTGAACCTATAAGAAGGGGAGTGTGTGAGGGGGGGGAGCGACGCTAACAGAAACACAGGTGAAGTCATCAATGAAGGAACAGACGAGCTTTTATATATGAAACATAGTGTTCGAACATAAACAAATTCCGAACTATTTACTTCGTTTTGACGGGTGTTCTATGCAATCTTCATACAATATTAATAGATGCTGTTCCAAAAGTGGGCGATTAATTGGTAACAGTAACCAGCAGTCCTCTTAAGATCACCGAAGTTAAGTCAATACTAGATAAATGATTCTTTCGGAAGACTAGGCGCTGTATCTTGCAAACGATTACGAAGGTCAGTTTAGCAATTAATGTAATATTATTGTTATATAGTTGTTGAACAGAAGAGAAACTATCTGTTATATATCTGTCTATCGATCTAGCTATTTATCTTTATATCTGTTTATCCATCTATCTATCCATCTATCGATTTATTTGTCTATCTAATTAGAACTAAACAAAGGAGGAGATGTGAAGCTATATTTTGATTAAAGTTGTCAAAACATATCGAGGTGTAAAATGGAAAAGTTGCTCTGGAAGAGTATTCGATCAACTGACCGGAAGTACGTGTCTGTTATCACGTGTTCTAGTTAGCTGAGAAAATAGAGGAGTTGGAAAGATGACTTTAAACAGAGTGGACGGTGAAACAGGCCGCCTCTCCCCCTTTACCGGGAAGGGAGCTGACGTGTTTCAAAAATGGATGTTAATTAACCACCCAAGCAAGTATATTTCCTTCCCATTCTTCTGTGATGGACACCTGGGAAGCAATAAAAACACTACATAAAATCTACCATCGTCTTGGTGTTGAAAGGCATTAATCAATAGGTTCCAGCTTCCGTCAAAGAACAGATGAAATTCCAGGTGGACCAAAAGACCAACGACGCAATTGAAAAGTTGATGAAGTATGTTGAAATACATGTATGTGTTTATGTTATGCTTGACATACACGCAAGCAACACACTTAGACGATTACGAAACATAAATAGACTGCAACACGATAACTTAGGGTTCAGATAGTGATGAACCCCACAATAGACATTAAGTAATACGACGCACAATAACACGACCCCACAACGTAACATTATTATGTTAAACCATACATGTGATGATACAAGAAAACACTCACTTGTAGGCCGGATTTATGTTCTCAAGCATGTGACGAAACGTTTCAGAGTATTCCCACGAAAGAATGAATGGAATAAAATATACTAATCAATAGATCATTGAGTGTCACTAGCGATGATGTATTGGAATCATACGACATTTCTGGGCTTTTGAATAAGGGATCTCTTTCGATCAGGGGAACAAATCATCGTTGTAATACCTCTAATTAGGAAGTGAGGACCTCGTATATTGTTTCAGCTGTTTTTGCTGACGTCAGAGATTGAGCCAAGTGATAAGTAAAATATAAAATGGTTTCGTAAAATGGCTAAACACGCTCGTAAATTATTATATTTTATAATTATATATATGCAATGATGCTTTTTTGGAGATAGAGAATTTTATTACTACAACTATGAAGAGACATGGATTTTGAAAGAAATACTTCATTAAAAATAAAAAAAGTAAACGGCGCGTTTTTATTTTTTGTTTTTTTTCTCTCCATGCCATCCGAATGATAATAATTTAGATATGAAACATCAAATTACTGACGCAATTCTATGATTCTATATGAAAATTACTGGGAATATCGGGGAGCATAATTTTTCTGTCATCTTTACGGAAGGTGTAATCTACTCCATTGCATGAATATATATATATATATATATATATATATATTGAGTAAAAGAAATAATGATTGTAAATTATGAATCAGTTTCTAAAGGAAAGACAAACAAAATCAACTTGACAAACAAGAAAAAGTATGGGGCGAAAATAAATAGAGCCTTAGATTAAAAATAGCGAGGTTGAGGCCAGTTTATTTATTTTGGTTAAGTGATGGAGAATACATGGGCTGATTCATAATTTACAATTATTAATCTTTTTACTCAATATTAATGTAGCTCTAGGATATATATAACTATTGAGCTTATTATATATCTACAGTTCTATGGGCACTATTATTTAAAGTATTAATACATTTATTAATACATTAAAATAAACTCTGCTCTTTAGACTCTAGGCCTAAATATATATATATATATATATATATATATATATATATATATATATATATAAGTGAACGTGTATGTGTGTATGTGTGTGTGTCTGTCTGTCTGTGTGTCTGTGTACATTTTCCTTCGCAATAATTTTTAATCTACAGACTCAAAATTTGATATACAGGGTACTGAGATTTGGGAAAATCTTTGGGATCGGTTTCAGCTAGAAAGTTGGCTGTTAAGGGGTCAACGTTCAACGATTTCACCTTTGAGAACTCTACTAAAACTCCTCCGACTGTTTGGGGGCTAAACACTTGAAATTTTAGGTATATGTTCCTAGGACATGGATCTAACTTAATAACTCAATTTGAGCCAAAATCAATAAATTTTAAGGGGTTGTAATAGGGGTCAAATTAAAAAAAGATTGACTTTTTTTTGCTCAGCATACACCTCTAAACACCCGAGCAACGCTGGGCTGAAATGCTAGTATATCTATACAAGTGAATATGTCTGTGTGTGTGTGTGTGTCTCTGTGTATGTCTGTGTACATTCCCCTACGCAATAACTCTGTCAATTTTAAGTCTAAAGACTCGAAATTTGATATACAGGATACTGATATTTGGGAAAAACTTTGTGATCGGTTTTCGGTCAGAAATTTCGCTGTTAAGGGGTAAAAGTTCAACGATTTGACCTTTGAGAACTCTACCAAACTCCTCCGACAATGTTGGGGCTAAACGCTTGAAATTTTAGATATAGGTTCCTTGGACATGGATCTAACTTAATAACTTAATTTGAGCCCAAAACAATAAATGTTGAGGGGTGATAATAGGGGTAAGATTTTTTTTCTTTCTCAACATACACCTCAAAACACCATGGCAACGCCGGCCTGAAATGCTAGTATATATATATATATATATATATATATATATATATATATATATGTGTGTGTGTGTGTGTGTGTGTGTGTGTGTGTGTGTGTGTGTGCATATATATATATATATATATATATATATATATATATATATATATATAGGGGGTATGTATCTGTGTATGTGTATGATAGAATTATATACACCTGATCTAAACACGGTCTCTGAATCTATAAATGAAAACAGGATGTTATTTTGACACGTACATAAACATTACTGCTTAGAATCGAAATATTTCAATTAGGTGTTATTATTATTACTATTATTATTATTATTATTATTATTATTAACTTCTATTTCTTTCATGGTTTCTCTTTTTGGCAGCAATAGGATATAAGTATTTGGGAGTGCTGGAGGGTATAGGCATCATGAACAGAGAAATGAAGGAAAAAGTCAGGAAGGAGTATCGTAGAAGAGTGAAACTAATTGCAAAGTCGAAACTGTATGGAGGAAACCTAATGAAAGTAGTAAATACATAGGCAGTCAGTGTTTTTAGATACAGTGCGGGAATTTTAGAATGGTCTGACAAGGATTTGCATGCCATGGATATCAAAACAAGAAAAGTTTTAGCAATGTTTTGTATATTTCACATTCGAAGTAGTGTAACAAGGCTGTATCAAAAGAGGAAAGATGGTGAAAGAGGATTGGAAAGTGTAAAAGATTGTGTTAGAACCGAGGAGATGTCGTTGAACGAGCATGTGATTAGAAGTGAGGAGTAGATACTTAAGGTTGTGGCCAATGAACTGGAGGTATGTGAGACCAAGGCTGAAATTGTAACCTAACTCACGTTCCCCAAAAAAGTGGAACCACGGCAAACAGTCGTGAAGGGTCAAAGAGGATGGAAAAACCGAGAAGAGAAAGCACTAAGAAGACCTCTACTAGATGAGTGCTAAAAAGACTGCGACCTTGAGGAAGCTTATTGCCATCCAAATTCTAATAAAGATAAATGGTTGCTATCAACGAGAAACCAATGGTAAATGGCTGTTACGATAACGCAGTGTCATTAGCAATGTTTATGGGAAAGAGATGGAAAGTACTGGAAACATGAGGATATTCTTATCTCTCAGGATCTTGGGAACGCCATATTTTCTTCGCAAAGAGGAATCTTTAATGGCCTGGGTAGAAAACACCTAGTAGGTAATAATAAAAAAAAAAATAAGTCAATCCATTTCTAATTTTTCTTTATGGCTAATACATATGTAAGTGATCGAATGTTCCCTTTTTATTAGCAGGTAGATTGTGTAGGGGAGAGCGCCACTTTTACGGCCGGATTACTTCACTTACAACGATAAAATTATTGAGAGAGGTTGAGAGTGCTGGAAATTTAGGGAGACTTGTCACTCACAACCAGGGAACACTGAGTATTCTGATGATCATTTGTGTGAGAACTCCTAGTAAGTGCAATTAATAATCATTGATAATGACTTGTGTGAAAACTTTTAGCGAGTGAATAAGATATACATGTACGTACTTTTATATAAAATATAGATATGCGCGTGTGCTTCCCCGTGTGTATTAATGTTAAGATAGAATTTCTTTTATGCATGTGCTGTTTAAAACAGATATGAATTCTAAGCTTTTTTTCTGATAATTTTCATAATATTAGACTCAAAACACCAAGTCCATTAACTGGTATTATTTCGCGCAGTTTCCATCATGACTTAATATCCCCGTTTAATGCTGATCAAATTAAATACGTAGCCGTTTGTTTCATTTGATTCCGAAATCAAGGTACGCTTATTAGGGCTAACACGTAATCTCTATATGAAAGACGTAGATATCCGAGTGTTCACTTAAATTTCTCCTTTACCTATTAAATGAAGAGTTAGTATAGAAATAAGGACCATTAATTTTACTCTAACTAATTTACAAGTTGATTGTGTTGTACTGTATCTTTCTTGTTATCTCTTGGTCTTATCGAGTTCAAGAAAATAATCCATTTAGTATGGTGGATTATCCAGCTTAATGCTATTACTATATGCGAAATCACTTGGACAATGTGCACTATTCCTCGCAACATTTTTTTAATAGAATATATTTGTTGTTTTCAAGTCAGTTTCTATTTAACCCATAGTTGGGACCCTAACAGGTACTACCACTCCGGGTCAGAGTGAACCTGGGAGCAATGACACTTAAAGGGTAGCTCCACACTCCCCAAAGCCCGCAAGTTGGGGCCTCACCACTGGATATAGTTTAAGGTCATCTCCATAATGAATTCCAATTAAATATATATATATATATATATATATATATATATATATATATATATACATACATACATATATATATATATATATATATATATATATATATATATATATATATATATATATATATATATATATATATATATATATACCATTTGGTACGGGCCCGACCATGGAAGATCAGATAATAAATGTGGATTTATAAGACCAAAATCTCCAACCCTGATTGCCCTTCGGGGACCGTGGCGCAGTTGATAGAGACGTTGATTCTGTACGTTTCCAGGTGAGAATTGTCTAAAAAAAGCGGTTTCAATCCTACCCAAAGCCTTGGCCAAAATATTATGAGACGACAACAACTATGGAACGCAGTAATTGCTGAGAATGCAGTTAGGAGATTCGGAGTTCCTATCCCGTCGCGGTTACCACCTGACGAAGGTCAGAGGAATAGTTGGCCGAAAAAGATGAGGATAATAGCCCGCACTGATTTTTTTAAAATTAGTCACTTAAAGATAGATATTGCTTTATAATTGAAGGTAAATTGGTTCATGTTCAAGTATAGTATCTGGTAAGTATTCAAGGTTTTTCCCAGAATATCATAGGATACGTGTGTGTGAATTAATGATGTGGAGAAAAGAAAAAATTATCGTTTTTATATAGCGTGAAGTTCAAAGGTGATTTCGATCGAATAGAGGTATGTTTCTAATAGAATTAAACAATAATCGTTGCATGGATATTTTTGTTTTCTTGATTGGAACAATTAACAATTAAATTTCGATTATTTGAGATTTTTGTATTACCTATTACTCCAATAATACATCATTATCTTTTATATAAAAAATAAGACCGTATAGAAAAATATGAGTGTTTTTAACCTTTTAAAAATGTAAATACAAAGAGTTCGATTTGCATAAGTTTTTAACAGAATTATCTGGTGTTTCTTTTGTGTTGAATATGTAACGCTATGCTAGAGACATTAAAATAAATAACATTAAAATAAATAAATAACATTTTAGTTACGCGCACATTTGCCGTACACTCTCGAAAATTCTATGGAGATAAAAAGTAAAACTTTGTCTTTTTGTGGGGACGTAAAATAGAGCATAGTAAGTGGAAGAGGGTATTCACTTTCTGTCCAATCAGCGTTCAAAAAAAAAACCCCCAAAAATAACAACGTCAAAAAAAAAAATCAGCGTTCAAAAAAACGAAAAACAAAAAAAAAAAACACATTTCTCAGATCTTTTCTGACAGCCTCACTGGATCGACTCAAGGCACCGCGCGAAAATTAGACCAGTCCAGTCCAGTCAGTTCAAGATGCAGTTTTTTTGTTTGTTTTTTATGGTCATATTCACCCCTTACAAAGCATATCGCCACTTGAACGTAAGGTGCTACTATTTGGAGCCATGTCTACGAAAGATGGACAAAATATTTGTTTATGTTGCATTTAAACTTCTGCATATCAGTACAGCCAGAAAAGCAGTTCGACCTACATAAGTTTTTGAAATTATCTGGAGTTTCTCTTTGTATTGAAGATGCTATTCAAATAAAACTCTAAAAGGAGGCATTTCAATATCTGTAATATCACAAAAATGCCAGTTAGAACTGCGATAAGGGTTTTTAATAATATTTTTAATATATTTTTTTTGTCAAAAATGACATGGCATATAAAAACTATGCCAGCTACACTAATGGTCGCAACGAAATACGTTCAGGACATCCAGCTGCCTAAACGGGACAATTCAAATTGACAAAATAATAAAGAACATTCAGCATTCTGAAATGATTTCTCCTCTGACTGAAAATAAAATAGTTAATATAATTCGAATAATTTATTCACTTACAAATTAGGCACAAGGTCATCAAAACTGTGACGAGTTGGGGAGCAACCATTAGTCGTCCAATCCTCTATTTTTCGCTTAACTAGCTGAATTTTGACCCACGTCGTTTCTTTTATTTTTAGATATTTTGTCTATCACTTCCATCTCATCAATCGCCATAATACCACATTTACTCAATGGATTACTCTACTTAGTATATTCCATATCGTTTCAAATCAGTTTTATTTACATATAGTTTTTACTTTTAATTTCATTAGAAAAAGATGAACTGCGGAACTGAAAACCAATTATATACTACATTTCCATCACAGAGAAAAAGCCTGGAAATGCCAACGAAACTGGAAAGTATCCCTCGATGGAAAGTCTGCACGTAACCTATTTTTAGCTTGAACATAAATAAAATACATCAAAAGTTCCGTGTTAAACTTTATGAAGTGAAAATTATGGTGTATTTCCCTTCGTGTTATATTTAGACGCAAATAAACATTTCGAATCGCTAGTTTCGGTGGCATGACTGTTGGGGAAGTCTATCTTGGTCTGGGAATACATCAACTGCTCTGACTCTACTCATTCTCGACCTCACTCTCTCCTTACTCTCTATCTCTCTCCTTCTCTCTCTCTCTCTCTCTCTCTCTCTCTCTCTCTTTCTGTCTATCTGTCTATCTATTGTGCGATCTCAAAACAGAACATTTTTGCTGTCAATATAAAATTACAGCCTTTTGCTGCAGTATTTGATCCTTTTTGTTACACAAGTAAATATATGTTGTTGAAACCTAAACTACAACTCCATCATTTTTAAGGTATATATTTAGCCTGAAATGTTGATTAGGTACCATCCTCTAGATTCAAAACCAGAATTTCAAAAGTTATGAAAAACATATGACTTAGGTACCATCCGCTAGATTCAAAACCAGAACGTTTAACGTTCCAACCTTAGTCGTCCTTCTATCCAACGTCGTTACAGCCTAAGCTACCGACAGATGCATTCGAGTAATGAATGTTTAATTTTGCAAGGGTAATGTTTTATTTGACTTATCCTGCAATGGTCAACTTTTTTTTTTTTTTTTAATTTTTACTTTCTAGTAGCAACTTTTTCCGGCTAAAAAACAAATTAAAAACGTGGTGTGTATCCGAATACCCTATATATCAGATTTCAATTGTGTAGACAAATATTCAGAGAGGGGTTTGGTAGAGAATTATCGCACATAGACCTACAAAGTTACTAGACAGAGAAAGAAAGATAGAAAGCGATACATAGATTTATAAATATAAATATTCCCATGTGCTGGAATGTTTTCATTCTAACGTGTGCGCAGTTAAGCAAAATGTAGAAACTATGCTTGAATAGAATTCAGGAGATGAAACCCATAATCTAAAAAGTAACCATAAAATTAAATAAGTAATTAATGCCCGTTTCCTTAAGGAAATATGCAATTTAGTAACCTTGATGCAGCCGCACGCGTATGACTTAGTATATTAAAACGTTCATTTTAAAAATTTTAAATACAAAAAGTATCGCGAAAAAAACTAAACTTTATGTTTCTCTCTATCTCTATCTCTACTATCATATAAAAGTCAATTTGTGTTTGCGATTTCCTTCCTCATATGTTCCGAAACGGCTGACACTATTCGTAAATATGTTTTGTGCAGAAATCCACCCGAAAAGTATAAAGAATTAAAAAAATCCGATCCTAAAAACAATCTTTTTTCCTTATTAATGAGTTCCAGTTATGATAAAAGAAGTATAATTCGTTTGCATATTTTAAAACAAAACATTAATCAGAAAGATATATATATATATATATATAGAGAGAGAGAGAGAGAGAGAGAGAGAGATAATGTGAAAGCTTATATAATTATTTCCACAGCTAAACAATTTCGCAGCTCACATGAGTCATGGCAGTCAACAAACCGAAAGTCCAGGACACGAGTTTCGCCCTCATTTGAGATCGTAAGTTAGACGAACCTGGGATTCGAAACTTGAGCCTCTTCCATGCGAGGCAAGAACTCTGCCAACTGAGCAACCACCCCACATCTAAGAAAGTCTATTAACTTACTCAGATCAAGCAAATCGCGGTGAATTCCGACCGTGGAATGGACATACTTGTGAGACATCGGCTTGGGTTATAGATGGTTGGATGACTGTGTCTCTTGTTCGAGACGAAGTAGGTCCATCCCACAGTCAGATTTCGCTGCGGTTTGCTTGATTTAATCAAACTGTATTATTATTATTATTATTATTATTATTATTATTATTATTATTATTATTATTATTATTATTATTATTATTATTTCAGTCAGTTTTAAGTAAGAAAAAAGAAAGAAAAACAAAAATTGTATTTTCAGTCAATTTTACCGATTTTTGTATTTAATCCTACTCGGTTTTTCAATAATATTCATACATATAGTCAATTTTCACTTTAACTCTCTGCTCTACTACCACTTCCAAAAACATAAACTGTGTGCTTTCCCGTATGAAAACATCTTGGACTAACCATTGTTTCCGCGGTCTTATTCTCCTTCGTCTTCTATTCTGGCCATGTTGTCCTCTCTCACGTTGGCGCCTCTCTGGGGGGGGGGACGTACGGGTTCGCAAGTATAACAAATAGCATACAGCAAAGCACAAACTCCGGGGCATTCTGCACGTATACATTTCACACTGTGTCTGTCTGGTACTATCGACCTTCTGAACGCTGAAGCTCACGTCTACCTAGTCTTTCTGTCGAGGCCGAGTTTCTCAGTCGGTTGATCCATTTATTTCCCCATCTCCTCCGAACCAGGATATGCTTTCCACTGATTGAAACTCGCAACTCTCCTCAACTGTCACTGTCGTCAACCGTCACAAACCTAAGAGTGGCTCCAGTCATCCACTTAACTTTAAAATACATTGACCAATCTTTTGTCTCCGTGTAACACTATTGATATATCACAGTATATTTGGATTTCAGTGTTGCAGTTTGAGGCTATAGATATTCTACACTTTTAAACATAACAAAAATTTAAATAAAAACAACTCACAGCGAAATCAAAATAAGTTGAAAGACAGATTTACACATCGCTATCTAGGGGGGGGGCAGCCATTATCATGAGGAAAAGCCACCTAAAATAGTCGCAATACTACCTCATGAAAATTGCGATAACAGTTAATTTAATTGAAGAAAAAAAAGGTAATAAAATACTTTAATCAATTTCGAAGTAATAAACTCAATTTAAAGTTAAATTGGAGAGAGTCATTTCAAAGCACAGAAATATGGAACTAATTATCATGAGAGTAATAAGCAAAAAAATCAAATGATAAATTATACAAATTACCAACCCACCATTCTAATATCTTTAGTGTAATGCTTTGAGATTATTTGTAAAAAAAAACAAAGTATAACAATCAGCGGAAGAGTAACATAATATAAATCCTGCTAACCGTAAATGACACACAATTTACTTAGAAATATTTACGTTGGACTGAGTTATTGATTTAACCTATGATTTTTGTGGATGTAGTTGGAGGATTTCACATTTCTATCCCATTGACGAAAGCTAGAGGAATAAATGGCCGAAACGTCGTGAAAAACAACAACTAGAAGATGAGGATAGTAGTCAAAATAATTAAATTTAAAAAAATCTATGATGTTTATAATATTGGAATTAGTCTAAAATCAGGTGATAAAATGCAATCACTACTTTTGATAAAAGTACTTTATTACATCTGTTTTAAGAGCCTCATGCTCAAAATTTAAGAATATTTCCCATGCTCAATCATCAAAACTATATGAGGGGTAAGACCTGCTAAAATTTATGTTAGTTATCTCCCTTTTGCTTTAAAAATCTATGTTTATAATGGATGCATGAGGAAAGATCTGAAATTGAGAAACAACTATCAATTGTTGTTCAACGAACGAAACATATCCTTGATTTTATCTGAAAAGTATATTCAACACAAATAGAAACTCCAAATAAATCCGTTAAAAACTTAAGCCGAACTAGTTCTATTTATATTTTTACAAGTAAAAATTCTTATTTTGCGATATGGTCTTACTGTTGATATAAAGATCACTTAATATTGGAGTAATAGGCAAATACAAAGACCTAAAAAAGAAACTGAAATTAAATTGTTCCAGTCCTAAAAAAATTAATATATTTGTGCTATTATTTGATTGTATTAGAAATATTCCTCTGTTTGATCGAAACATACTTTTGGACTTCATGTTATATTCAGACGCGTTTTTTTTATTATTTTCTTGAAATTTATTCACGCATGCATATTTTATGATATTCGAAGAGAAGACTTGAATATCTACTCGACACTATCATAGAACATGAACCAACCCGTGACTGTACTTCTAGTTTGATACATTTATATACATATATGCGCATGCTTTCACGGTCCTATCAAAGTCTCTCATTTCAGTTCTTATTAACATATTTCTCTCGTCTCTTCTCGCTGTTGCTGACACCTTCTCGAAACTCATCATATCGTTTTACTGTGAGTTTGGGAAATGATATGTTCTATATGTGAAAAAAGAAGAAGGAGTGTTCTTTGCAGTCACAACATAAAAACAAGCTCTTTCTGTAAATCAATATATCTATAAAAGTGAATGTCTGTGTGTCAGTGTGTGTGTCTGTGTGTGTGTCTGTGTATATTACCCTACGCAATAACTCTGTCAATTTTTAGTCTACAGACTCGAAATTTGATATACAGGTTATTAAGATTTGGGAACATCTTTGTAATCCATTTTCGGCCAGAAATTTGGCTGTTAATGGGTCAAAGTTAAACGATTTGACCTTTGAGAACTCTACCAAAGTCCTCCGCTAATTTTGGGTCTAAACACTTGAAACTTTGGATATAGGTTCCTTGGACATGGATCTAACTTAATAACTCGATTTGAGCCCAAAACAATAAATGTTAAGAGGTCATAATAGGAGTCAAAGTTAAAAAGAAAATTGACCTCTACGGTCTCTATCAAATTACTCCGACAATTTCTGGTCTAAACATTTGAAATTTTACATAAAGGGTATTCAGAGATAGGGCAAGCTTTTTAATTGGTTTGGATCAAAAAATTTTAGTTACCAACATATAAATGTATGTATGCATGTTTGCATGTCTACCTAAAACTTTCGAAAGAGGGGACGGATTTTATCAAGATCAGTATCGTTTTAAAGTTCGACCTTTCAGACGAAAAATATCGAAAATTTGGCTAAAAACATTAATACCTTCACCTTCAACTGAGCACTTTTCTACAGGGGGAGGTCGCTTTTTTCGCAGATATTTTTTTAAAGTCGTCCTCTCCTTTCGATTGTCTAGACTTAATTAAAACCTCCGGCAATTCCGGTCTGACGGTGGTCGTAAAAGCAAAGACGTCAGGTTTTTCCCCGTTCTTTTCCTCCTTCGGGGTACGGGTTCGAGCCTGCCTTCCTACTACCACTTTTTATTTATTTATTATTTTTGCTCAACACACACATCCAAACATCCGGGCAACGCCGGGCTGAAATGCTAATAGCTTAGAAAGATGAGTCTAACATGAAAACGTAGTAGTTAAACTTTGCAATATTATGTGTATGAATAAACTCATTGCATGTATTTCATTTAAAATGGAGGAGAGGGCATCAGGCTTAAATCAGTGGAGTATAGTTTGATGTTTATCTTAGGAAGCTGTCCTCTTAGGCATTATTTTCTCTGGAACGGAGATTATTTTATCATATGTTGTATAATGCGTCCCGATTTAGAATACTTATAGATTCAATCATGTCAAATTGTGTATCCATCCGGATTGCACACATTTTGAAAAAGCTTTATTAGGCATTATTAGCTATTAGTTAATGCTGGTCGCACTTCTGAAGAAAAACTACTTGTATTTCAAAATAACACAAATCAATTTTTACGCTGTATTTATATTATAAATAGGATCCTTCACCACCGCCCCAAAAATGTATAAAAAGCAGAGTACAACAGTATTTGTCAGTTCTGCAGTAGAAAATGTAAAATTTTCAGGATTCATTTTTTTTTTTTTTTTGAACAGTAAAAGTTTCTATGTTCTATGTGCGTGAATGACTCTCTTGATTTGATCGTTACTATTACTATTCTAATAGAATTTCTGAATTTTTTAGATGAGGATTAGTTATTTGTATTATTTTTCATCGGACTACTGTTCTCATCTTGAATGTGATTTTTACAACGTTTCGGTCGATATAACCTCCGACCTTCTTCAGGTGCATCTTGTGGAACTCGGGAATGTTTCTGTCGAACTCCGGAATTTGGACGGAATTGTAAAAGTGATATTTTCCTGAAGGTTCAATCCTCAGTGTGGGTGATCGAAAATACAATTGCGAATTACTTAGGACCTCTATCCAGTCATGGCTGACAGAAAAAGAGAACGCTACCCCCGTGAAGTTAATAAAGAGTTCCGCTCGAAATTCCGTTCAAATTCCCGAGTTCGACAGAAACATTCCCGAGTTGGACAGAAACATTCCCGAGTTCGACAAGATACACATGAAGAAAGTCGGAGGTTATATCGACCGAAACGTTGTGAAGATCACACTACAGATGAGAACAGTAGTCCGAAGAAAAATAATACAAATTATAATAGCACTTTATTACTAGATTAATTTACTTTTCGGCCAATGTCATCATCAGTTTCATCTTTGTTATGTATTGATTGTATTTATTTGCTTTTATTTCGTTTTGCTTCAGTCGAAGTTCTCAGAAATCTAGAGGCCCCATTCCTGGAATTAGTGCAGTATTACTACGTATATGAGATATGTAGATATTCGAATATTCCAGTAACGTTATCCTTTGCCTCCCAAACACTGAGTTAATAAAGAAGTTGAGAACATCATTTTTCTTTACACAATTGGTCATTAAAATATGCTATATTATGCCTTTAGTGTGGTTTCCTTACAAATTCCAAAACAAGTATTTATCTAGACTAATGCAGCTACGTGAGGTAATATTACTTGCAGAAGGTGAACCATTCTTCATAAAAGCTAGCGTTGGCTTTTCTACGCAGATCTTAGTTGAGCTGCGAATACTGTGTTATTTTGAATATTTAGTCAGGGTTTACTTGCAGGGAAAAGTATCCTCATGCCATGTTGCCCTGACAAACCTCTATACAGAAAAAACACGAAAGGAAAGTGTCTGGTAGGCATTCAATTTCTCTCCAGTAGGCATCCAAGTCCTCTCTAGTATGCATTACATGAAATGAGAAGGGACAACATTTGGATATTAAAGTATTCCTTGTCAATTATGACTTTCAAACATATCCTCTTAGCCCTGTGTACTTTTATATTTGTTTATTCTCATTTCATCGTTGATTGGTGTAAATGACAACACCAAACACAGAGTATATTTTGGTCTTGATCGCTATCCCGTATATAGCAATGTATTATCATAGACATATCACACGCGTTTGATGCTTACAATAAAGAATGTTGACCACTATTTGTTTAAATCGCTTTTAATTAATAACTCAAGCGTCACCGAACTTGCTTAGACCAACAGAAAATATCGAAGTCAACCATTGGGTTTGACAGAAGACTTGTATAATTAATTTATAAACGTCTTTCCTTGCGCCACTAATTTCAATGTACATTTTGTATTCTAGGCTTTTATTACCAATCTCACTTCTTGTTCAACATTATTAGACTGGATTTGTGGTTAAGAACAATTCGATGTCATCCAAAAAACTAAAAGTTTTCTCATCATAAACAATTTCTTGCTTAATTACTAAGCCGATAAGATTTGATTAAATCGTTTCAAATAGTCAAAAAGAAATTGGCTTACCATTACTTAGTTCCCTTTTAGAATATAAGTGTTGATTCAGTTGTCAGAGTGATTCCTTGTGAAATTCCTTATTTGCAAATATGTCCTATAAAATAAAAACAACGACGGAAATCAATGAAATGTTTATATCATATTACAATATAAATATATTTCCAATACAAAGCATGCTATACGAAAGAAACTATTAAAACACATACAAATAATTGAATTATAAAATGCCTTTGCCAAGGAGGTCTGTTTTCTGGCATATCGAGCCTTTTGAGTGTCATATTGGTATATTACAGACTATTAGTTGAACATAATATACACATAACTTGGAGTGATTTTACTGAAAGGTGCTCGACTAGGTTCCGATCTGTGCTTTGTAAGGTATTCACAAGAATTTGTTTTCTGCCACAACGAAAAAAAAACTTTCTTTGTATTTCTAACGCCTGGCGAAATTTCCACAAACAGAGCTTTTTTCGCTAGGACTTCTCGTCTGTGTAACACATTTTTACGTCACTGTTTTCATGCAAATTACAACTTGGTCCTCTTCAAATTAAATTGCAGACGATTCCTGTTATGAACCATCCCCAAAATTGTTCGAATTTGGTTCTAACAGACCGATACTTTATTTTTGGGCATATCGAATTCTCATGAGACGACATCTTTAATCAGTTATAGGTACTTAGTGCTAACAGAATATTGATTTTGTATTCTGACGTTGCAAAAAAGAGCACTATGATACTTTATTATAGGAAATGTCGGATTCCTATGATACAACACATTTAATCAGCCACAGGTATTAACACGTATAATTTTAAAGCGTGTGTCGTTCAAGGTACTGTTTTGTTTTTTTGTTTTTTTGCTTTGTTTTTTTTTTGCCTTGTCAGAATATATAATCAGTATCGCAATCTAATAATAGGATATCTCGTCTGTTTTCTACATCATTTAACGTTGTCCGAAAACCAACACATGCTGTATACCTCAGTCGCAAAATAGACAAGAATACAAAACTCGCTTTTTCTTTGTAACAACGACATTTGCCTTCTTTATTGCCGTGATGTCCCCCACATTGTCAGCTTCTCTCACCTGATTTCGAATGTTATTCACGCCTTTACGAGATCTCGAACTTTATTTCGTCCAGTGCTCCACGTCTCTACCGTGATCATCCTCTTTCTCTTTATCGTCATTTTTTTCTTTGTCGGTGACGTCTTTTCGCATGCATTTGTAAACAACAATCCGCGCTATGTTACAGTTACTTATCTCATAAAAACCTTGTCTTTATCTATTACATCGTCTTTTTCAGAGAAGGTGCTTAATTTAGCTTCAGCCTCTGGTTCCTTATTGTAAGACATTCGCAGGGAGAATTCGACTTTTACCACATCCGCAAATTACTTTTCTTTTCTCTCACTGTGTACCTAAACCCAATAGAAATTTTCACGAACAAAGTTTCTCTCCAAGAGCTTCCTATCTGTGGATCACCTTATTATGTGAAAACATCGTCGTCTTTAATTTCAATAGTTACAGATACTTATTAAGCCGTTCGCTATTCTACACATTATTTTCAATCCTCTCATATTATTCTTAATCATTCAATATTAAATAAATCTTATAGTCAAGTAACTTATGATCTTTGTAAATGATGACTTATTCGAATCGATAATAGAGTTGTTTTCTTGCTCAATCTTTCAAAATCCCGATTTACAAAATTTAACAAATCTTTTTTCGGGTCTTTAGCGATTCGGTTGGAAACATTTTTACTTTGTTTATGCCTACATTTTAAAGATATTTTTATTTATTTCTTTTAAGTACTTGTCATTTACCGAATCCCTTTATTTGCGCATTTGTTTTGAGTTGCAACCATGCTATTGGTATGTATATTTCTTCCAGGAAACATTTATGGCAATAATTCCAATGGAATAGCAATGTTAACAACAAAGCAATCGAGCCCGTTAGCAGAAGATATCTACGATTTAAACCTTATTCCATTTTTAGAAGTATTCAACAGTTTTTTTTTTCATTATTATTGTTTATATATAATACATTCGTAAATCACATAGTAAAGTCTATGATCGCAACAGGGTTCATATGGTCCCGGATAAGCACTGACCTTGTAGGACGTGAAAAGCATATATTTACATAATGTCAACATTAAATCGTTTCGTCTAAGCGTTCTGCTGTCGTCAGATATTGTAATCAAAACGAAGATTACAAAACAAAACAAAACAAAACAAAAAACGCAGAGTAATAAATTAAGTTTTTTACTAAGTATGCGAACTTGCGGAGAAATGTATATTATACGTTGGGATTTTGAAAAAAACAATTCTCTCTTCTCTCTGCCATCGTTTCTCTTTTGTGTCGTGCATTCTTTATTGTTCAACTTAGTTTCAATTCATGGTTGCCGTGTTTTAAATAGTAATGAATCATCACATATTAATCCAAAATAAGTTATTTGATAGTAAGGCGTTATGAGATTACCAGCAGGGTGGTGAATAGTTCAACGGGGTGATTGGAAACAGGAAATATACTGGATATTTTTATATTGTTTATGAGAAGGGCTCAACAAATATTCTTTGACATTGGTCTTTTTGTAGTGTGTAGAGAAGAATTTTCGTGACAATATGTTCCAAAAAGAAGAAGCGAATATTAGAACCACTTCCAATGACTTAGCAATAGAGCAGCAACGCATTTTCACTGATAAAAGGAACTGTAAACATCAGAAACATATTATCATTCAGTAAATTTCCAATGGATTTTGTACTCCTGTTACGTTGCAGAGGATCTTTATGACCGGGTGTATACGGCACCACAAGGAATATGTTGTATTGTCGGGAGTTCTGTATGACATGGACGGGTGTATATATATATATATATATATATATATATATATATATATATATATATATATATATATATATATATATATATATATTACATACGTGTTTCTAACTCGTGTAATATCTAGTTGCATAAAAAGTATGACAATAGATACGTTTTAACAACATACATGTAAACAAAAGGGAAAAAATAACAATTATCTGGGGTTGTAGCATCTGGCCAATCGGAGAAACATACCTTGCCCACTCCTGATCGTATTTGACGGATCCTTGGGAACAGCTGCAAAGAAGCTTCATCCAAATGAATCAACAAATCTCGGGTTGTCTCTCTGCAACTTTTATTTCCGATTTTCTTCCATTAGAAAGCTGCCGGTTGTCTTAGACTAACGCATTCTGATCCCCTCTACTGGGAGCCATCACAATCCGACTCGGGCCGATCTCTCTCGCTCTCTCTCCTCTCTTTCTCTCTCTCTCTCTCTCCGAGCCTTTTGACTGCGTCTGTTTTCCTTCGCTTCCGATCTCTGACTCATCAAATCATCGTATCTTCTCCCAAAACTCACTAATGTCCACATCACTTTATAATGATCTTTAGGTGGGAGTCGTCAAACTCTACAGGTCAATCTATTTTAAATTATTGTTTCTTTTACATACTTAATTTTCTAAACATTTTTAACATAAACAATTTTTCCGTAAATATTTATTTTGCTAGGATAACATTCTATTTTTACAAATATTACAACGATAATAAAAATTAGTTCTTATAATTTCATCATAGTAGTCGACCATTTTAATAGTTTCCGGTGTTTTCCGGTAGACTAACAACATAACACTCCGTGCAGCACATCCCAAGATATGCCGGCATTATTGTATTGTAGGTTATGTCTGAATATTATATCTCGTTATAGGACATCTGTAGCGATTATTCGTCTTGAACCCAAACAGAGAAAAACGTTAGTTTATTCCCTGCATGCCTAGCATAGGCCGGAATTTCTATGAACAAATTTCTTTTCAAGAACTTACTGTCTGTGGAACATGTTACCATAATGTGAAATCTTATGTTAGCAAATGCTCGCCATAAACTCTGCTGAAACGGGAACACACCAAATACCATGAAACTACGTCTCATTTTATCTCAAACATAGACGTGTTCCATTTCTGCGAGTGAAAATCAGAAAAAATTTCTTGGACACCATCCTCTTGTCCTAGAGGGCGTTGAATCGAGTTATGGTGGGGGGCATCCTTAGAGGTTATAAGATAGACGAGTTCAGTACGACGAAAGTAGGTACTTGTGTGCCCTTGCTGATAAGTCTTGATAAGAAAGACGTATAACCTAGCTGAGGGGTGACGGTAGTCATGTGCTTAACGACACGGATAGAAAACCTGAGTGTACTAAATTTGAATCCAGTTCATTCCACGGAAATTCTTTCATTAAATTATTGCTTGATCTTGTGCCTAACCATCGTAGAAATGAAATATCAAAAATAACATAGCTGATGGTACGAAAACAGTTCTGACCGCAAACTCTAAACAGCTGTTTAATACGGTGAATGGGATGAGTCAACTAACCACGCCTTCTTTTACTATATTATCGCTGGCTGCTGTATGAGTTAGTTGTAAGTCATGCGGTTTGTACTTTGGATAAACAATCCTTTATCATATAAACCTTATCTGTTTGCAGCAATTGAATCTCGGTATTCGTTAAGGAGAAACAGTATGTTACTGTGCTTATTATTACTATGTATTATGAGCGTCACTATATGATCGACACGAGAGTAGGAATTGTAAAGTGATGAGATCTTCATCTCTTCTCATCTTGTTAACACTTTTCAACGCCACCTCTAAATGAAAAAACGTAACTATGAATTACATTTTATTATATTGGGGTATACAAAAAATTAATCAAACTGAGGTTTCAGAATGTGAAGTAAAAAGGTAATGTAACATGTGGCCGCGGCTGAGATTGGACTCACTACACGAGCTGAATACTTGATGCTTCGTCATGACTATAAAGGGCATTTTTATCGTGACGCCATCACAAGTTGGTTGCCTACCACAGCTTAAGAGAGGTCCCTCTGCTCTCGAAAGAAGGGTAGACCGCACCAGTTTCCCAACCTGGTAGTTTACCTCGCGGTACACACAGCGCCTCGTCTTCCTAAATACTCACCCATCTGATACTGGCCAGGCTCGACGTTGCTTAACTTTGGTAATCTGGTGAGAACTGGTATGTCAACGTGATTGTGCCGTATATATTTGCGTAGTAAACCAAAACGAAGGAGAAATAAGGGATTTGTAATGTAAAACTAAGTCTGTATGCCTATTTTTACGGTTTTTTAAAAATTAGTTTCCTACATTGTTTGAAGGAAACTATTTTCCTCTAAATGCAAGTTGTCGTATAAATTTAAAACTAGTGATACCTACGCAAATTCCACAGTGTCATAGTTTATATATAATATATTTTTGATGGGTATTCTGTGGACCTTCAACATAAACCCAACCCCTGCGATATTACTGTAGCCCTTTTGTTAAAAATTTAAAAGTATTTATCTAAGTAACCTCGTTAATGTAGTGTCAGAATATATCTAGTTATTACGGTTTATTGCCGATATCGTTATAGGAATTTGTGACTTATTTCCATTGTATGGACGCCCCGCGCGAACAGGAAACCCACGATGATTGAGAAAAATGAAATTTCTCCGATAACGAATGACGAAATTAATAGTGTTTGTACTTATGACACAAAACAAAAGTCAAAGGTCGATTTATGCATATGGTGTGATCTCTTTGCTTCATATATCTTACAAGTATATCGGAAGGTTAAATATAACAACTCCTGGGTATAACACGTATCAGATATATACATAAAAGTGCACCTTGAATATTATGTTGGCACACTGGTTCCCGTCAGATCACCAAAGTTAAGCAACATTGAGTCTGTTTAGTCATAAAATTGGTGACCATTTGTGAATTCCAGGTGCTGTATATGCTCTTCACTTATATCGGCATTGTTCCCAGTCAGTCTCCTTGCCACTGGACCCAAGCAGTACTAATTCAGGAGAGGTGTGGTTGGGGGTTGCGCAACGCATGCTTCTCAATTACACGGGCAACTACTCTTACATGGGTGGCCAGTGTCTCTTAAGACTGAACAGAGGCATCGACACCCTGAATAATTGACAAAAATTACAAAATCACAGAAAAAGAAAGCATGACATATGGCCATCCCAAGGGAGGTAACTTCACAATAACAATTTTTTTTAGAGTTGTCCCCCCCCTTACACCGTGGTAACAAAATACAAAAATACGCATCGGCATCATTCCTCTGTTTCGTAAAACATTTTTTCACTAATATTAACAATTACTATTTAAAAAAAAAATTAGCCCTAGAAAAACTTTTTGACAAAAATCTTAGTGACCTCTGATGATTGATCCATCTTTGTGATCTACGGACTCACCCTCACACAAACAATTCAAATTTTTGTAATGCAGAGCTAACCCTCTTTTTCCTTAGTAGGAAAAGAAGCATGTTCTCAACACCCGAAGAAGCTCGCAGGTTGCAACGACTGAACCGTTGTGCTGATAACACCCAAGATGAGAATAATAGTCCAATCAATCAGTATAACACTAACACATCCAAAAGTATTAATAAATATTTGAAAACATTAAGAATTTGAAGCATAAACACTTTACCAGGATTCAGCAAATGAATCAAAATGTTGATATAGCGCAAAACGCAATATATAAATACGTTTAAGTTGACTCAAAACTGATTTACAAATATTGCATGAAATGTACAATGTTGAATGGGTCCGTCTTGTTTTTTTTGTTTTTTTTGTTTTTGTTTTTTTGTTTTTTTACGATTGAATGATTAATTATTTCAACTAGAATGTTCCAAAATAAGTTCAATCTAGCAACCCCTTTTTCCCGCGTTTGTTCTTGCCATCTACTTGACATTTTCACTTGTGGCCTTTTCCAAATTTGGTCGGCTGATCTGCAAAGTTCAGTCCGGACGAGCGAACAATCCGTGGTTAGGATCTGAACATCGAAACAATTACTCAACAATTCAGACTGACGGAAACAGATTAAAGCATAAGTGATAACGCCCCTCCCAATCCTGATCCACCCTTTCTATTTATCTATGGAGTATCAACAGTGTATCCAAGTCTCTTTCTTTCCCCTTTTTTTCTCTCTCTCTCTCTCTCTCTCACACACACACACAGACACGCACACACACACATATATATATATAGGTGTGTGTGTGTGTGTGTGTGTGTGTAAGTGAGTGTCAGTTGCTATCAGCGAAAATGCAATAGCCCTTCATGTAAACAAATTGAGATCTTTAGGAAACTGACAGTGTTTATATAAACATTGGGTTTCACTTACCAACTGCAAATGACTGACAACCTAATGCATGTGTACGTTTCCTGTCTACAAGACGATCGTTACTATCTCGGCGCCAGCTACTCGCTGGGCTAGCCACACTGAAGAAAAGTAATACGACGAAAATGGTTGTAATTGACTAATGATAACTTAGAAAGATATTTAATCATGGCTTATTTATCATTAACTATACAAGTTTAAAACATTAAACATCCACAAAATTTTACTTTTTTGAGAAAAAAAAAATTGAGTCATTTCATCAGTACAAATTAAAAGAACATTCAACAAGATTTCACTATTCGTCCAGTAAGAGAGCAGAATACCCATTAGACTGCAGATGTCTAAGAGACTATAACGATGTTAAAATAACAAACTTATACGATATTGTTCATTATTATTATATATAAATATTTGTTACTAGAATAACAATGTAATTTCTTGGTACACCAACTGATTAGATTTTTTACAAATCTGTAAAAGGTAAGTTCGCAAAACCAGTTAAAGCCAGTTATACAGGGTCACGGGAAACGGATGTTTTTAGAACGCTCCTTGCTCTCCTTGAGTAAGGTACTCTTTAAACATGTTTATGATGCAGCTTATCTTCGACAACTTATATATATATATATATATATATATGTATATATAGTCATCGACATATAGTACTGTTTCGTTGTATCACAACTCATCAGTGCCACTAGACTAGCGGCTCTCCCAAGTCGAGGATTGAACATAGACCAATCGCGTTGACATCCGGCAGTTCTACCCATTGACCTACGTGAGCGGTGCCCGCAAATAACCTCACCAAATGTCAGCTTTAGACAAACATTCGTCCACCATTTTTATAGTGTTCAAATAGCTTATTTATAAGTTATCGAAAATTAAGCTAATATTCTATATATGTTTTCCAATAATATGCGCAGTGCTTTCAGGAAGTTGCCAGACATTTTTGTACAGGTATTTAAAATTGTCGTAGACTCTTGAAACTTCAGCATGTTATTGCTATACATCTTATGAGATGACTGACTAATTTTTTTGATTTCAAGTCCAAATGAACAGCTACAGCAGGAATTGGAATATACCTTACTAAAAACCTGATTGTTACGGCTGGGGAATTTCAAAAATGTAATCTGAACATGAGTGCACTTAGAAGAACGATATGCAATAAAATTCTGTTTTAAGCTAGAAAAAATGTTACAGAAACGTATAGAATGCTTCAAACTGCTTTGGAACCAGGTTGCATGATCGAATAGCAGGTTTAGAATGCCATAAGAAAATCAAGGAGGGCAGGGAATCTATGAGGGATGATGAGAGGTGTGGGAGGAGTAAGGAAGTCAGAACAACAGAGTTGATTGGCCAAATATAGAGTTTTATTGATAATGACCGTCGTGTGTCTATAGAGACAATAAGTGCCTAGTTTGATGTCAGTGTTGGAACTGTACACACAATTATTTGCAAGAAACTAAAAATACGGAAGATTTGCGCGAATGCACCAAC
>NC_136489.1:106633852-106636352 GCF_053919585.1 Euprymna scolopes | reverse complement strand
CTAATTTAAAAAGACATGATTTTAAATAGGGAGGGGGGAACGAAAATTTAACGCCGATTTCCACGGCTTAATTTATTCAAATCACATCTTTCGATTTATTTTGCTATGAAATTCTGTCAGAACTGTCGTCGAAATCGTTTCGATTAATCTGAACTTTTCGCACGAGTTCAAACACACACAAAAAAAGCGAAGCTCTTGCCAGGCGTGTGCACTAGGTTATATGTGCTGGACGCATGTGCACGTGTATACACCTTGATTAAATATGTCGATTATCTTGTTCTGTTCTTTTTTATCTTTTATGTTTTACGTACATATTTACATCAGAAAAAGTATGTGACATGATTATTAAGATTTATCGTCCAATCAGATTGAATTGATCGACGCCAATTCTTCAGTTAATTCTATCCAACATAAACTGTAATAATAATAATGATGCAGATTTGATAACTGACTGTCATAAACCGCAACTATGCATTTGCTTTTTATTAATTTACTATTGTGCCACTTTAACTGAAGTCGATTCTGACCGTACAATCTTTTATCTATTACTAGGGAAATTTGCTGTCCATTTGCCTGAAACCGAAACTATATTCGTATTTCTTTTAAAATACTGTTGTACTATATTGTACTGCTCAATTTAGTTTTAAATACTATACTATCAGGGTGGCCTGACGTTGCCCGGGAGTGAATGATAATCAACGAATGTTCCATTTCACACTCCGATATTTTTATTATCATCAAAATCGATTAAATAGACCATTTTTCGATCAAATCAATTCGTTGCCTGCTTTAATTGGTGACCCATTGCGATGTTCCCGGAGGAAACTTCACATGCCTTTCGTTCATAATATCTTGTTGTCTACATTGCACTGTAGAGAATCTACTGTTGATTTTATAAAAAATATATTTTATATAAAGGCTTGAATTAAAGTTTAATATGCAAAAGTCAACTATCCTGCTTCGATTGCGCTCTAAACAAACAAACAAAAATGCATTCCGAACGCGCACTTGTCATATCAAAGAACCTACTGTCGATTTTATATGTCTGGCATTTTGCAAGTTGCGCGGTGATAATGGCTTGAATGTAAGTTTAAAATGAGGAGTCATGTATCATTGTAAAATTGTGCTTTTTGACCGCGCTCCTGTCATATCAAAGAAACTACTTTTTTTATTTTATATATTGATCCTTTTGGTTTGTGTTGTAATAAAACTTCTCGAATACACTTGTCATGATAGGCTGTTTAAGATGTTTATTTTGGTCAAAATCGCCTGTTTCTTCTTTCATCGGATTAATTCGATTATCGATTATCGATACTAATCGAGGACATTCCAACATAAAACCTCTCTAAGAGCACTGCTAGCCACATAAATTACCTTCGAGTGAAATTTTAATAAAAATCGATGCATTCATTTTCAAGTTCATAGCGAACGAACTTACAGGAACACAAACAAACAGATACACAGACAAACAAACACATACACACAGACAGACAGATACACAGACACACAAAAACAGATACACAGTCACACAAACACACATGCATACAGACACACAGGCAACATACAATGTTCCTTTTATATAATAGTAAAGATATAGATAGAAATTAGCAGATTGCCCGGCGTTGTCTGGTTATAAAATACGATTGAATATGATATTTTAATTCATCCAGATTTCATATTTACTATTATAAATGTTAATTCTCTGTTGATTATTATTAGGGCTATGACAACAGCATATTCTTTTCCTTTTTTGATTCTCAGGTATATATTCATTGATATCATATGTTTTTATGTAGAGTGACGTGGTTCTCGATGGATTAATTGTGTCTAATTGTGTCGGATATATACTCGAGAGTGAAAACAATGAAAAGAATACGCTGTTGTCATAGCCCTAGTTATTATGGTGTATTCAGTGAACAGTCGTAATTCAAAAATAATAATAATAAAATTTGACTTGGATGCCATGAGTTCGAGTCGAAAACAAAAATTTAGCTTTCCATCGGTATTCACTACGATCTGGTCCCAGGACAAATACATGTCACAACATTACAAATTAATACAGTTAAACATGTAAATGTATATTCGCGCATGCGTAGAGAATACACATAAACTTCACTTAAGCTTCCACGTTCTATTTTTTTTATTATGACCCGTTAGCACTTTTTTTTTTTTTTTTTTTTTTTGCTAAAAACGAAATCGAATTTGTTCCACACGTCCGGATACCTCATATATCAAGTGGCAAGTCCGTGGACCAAAAATTGACAGAGTAGATTGGTAAGGACCGTTTTGCACATATGTATACACATAATCTAGGTCACTTTTATATGTAAACTAGCAAGCCTTCCCGCGTTGCTCGGTTGTAAAATATGTTTAAATATATTTCAATTCATGTAGATTTCGTATTTATTATTTTAAAGTCAAATCTATACATATCACTCTATTGTATTCAATATATAAAAAAATTGAAATTAATTTAAATGTTAAAAAAAATTACTTGAGT
>NC_136489.1:106423852-106628852 GCF_053919585.1 Euprymna scolopes | reverse complement strand
ATATCTGTAAAAGTAAAAGTGTCTGTTTGTCTGTGTGTGGCTGTGTGTGTATATTTCCATACGCAATAACTCTGTCAATTTTTAGTCTACAGACTCGAATTTTGATATATAGAGTACTGAGATTTGGGGAAATCGATGTGACTTGATTCCGGCCAAAAATTTAGCGATTAAGGGGTCAAAGTTCAATGATTTGACGTTTGAGAACTCTACCAAACTCCTCCGAGAATTTTTAGTCTAAACACTTGAAATTTTAGATATAGGTTCCTTGGACATGAATCTAACTTAATAATTTGATATGAGCCCAAAACAATAAAACTGAAGGGGTCATAATAGGGGTCAATATTTAAAGAATTTACCTTTTTTTTTTTTTTTTTTTCTCAACATATACCTCCAAATACCCGGGCAACACCGGGCTGAGATGCTAGCATATATATATATATATATATATATATATATATATATATATATATATATATATATAACTTTAAATATATAATATATATAAGTATATCATATATAACTTTAAATATATAATATATGTGAATATATCATATATAACTTTAAATATAATATTATGATATATATATATATATATATACATACACACATATATATATATATATATATATATATATATATATATATATATATATATAAGTATATCATATATAACTTTAAATTACGAAATTACGGTTTTTATATAAAATATTTCCATATAAATATATTTTAAAAATAAAGAAAATATTTATAGAAAATGTAAAAAAAGTAAAATGTTATTTTATAATAAAACAAGAAGTGTTTCCATGAGGTTTAGTATTTCGTTTCATGCTTAGTGACTTCCATTCAGTATTTAGCAAAACAGAGCCCACTTCCGGCATCTTAACTTTGTGTACTGAATTTTTGGATTCATCTGAACAAAAGCGCGGGTCTGGCTGGTAGTTAAGTATAACAAGGTTGTTTTGTAAATCAAATGTCAACAAATTCCTGCAGGCCGCCTACATATATAATCAAATTCTAACCATTTAAGCCATACTTTACAATCATAGCAAAAGCGTTTTTCATCGCCAACTAATAATCACATTAAACCTTATGTTTTAATGTCATTCAAGCATTAATAAACTGTGTCCCAGTAGTATATAAAAAGGTAATGTATATATTTAATTAAAGTTTGAAAGATAAAGTCGAATACAGCGGTTCATTTATCTCCTGAGACCAAAAGAAATACATAGATTTTCTGCATGCGTCCCTGTTGTATCAAAGATTGTTCGAATCTTGTAAATATGTATCACAGAATGTTTTCATTTTCAAAAAAAACATGAAAGAGTAAATAAATGCCACCTTTTCGTTGATAGCATTTCGCTCGACGCATTCACTGTACGTTTACATCCGGGCATTAATGAAATAATAACGGCTTTAAAAGGACAATGGAGTCATTCACATTTTGGCTGGAATTCATTATAACGCCAGTCTTAAGAAACCCTCTGATCTGAGCTCAGAGTTCAATCCACCAGACACACGGCGATAAATATTAAATATACAAACCGTATCATTAACATCCGAAGAGGTGCCATCATGGCGTAAAGAGAGAACAATCGGAAAGTGTATACCAATGTCGGATAAGTTCATTTGATGAGTCAGCTTTAAATCTTTTTTTTTTTAATGTTCACAGCACAAGAATTAATTCGCAAGTAGTGTGTGCAATGCAAGACATAACAGCAGTAGTACGGAGGTGGCAACGGCTAAGTAGTTAACAACACGGACTGACAACGTATGTGTGTCAAGTCGGATCCAGTTCGTTCCACAATAATTTCAGTTAGATTCTATCATCATTTTTTTTCTATATCGAACATACACACATACGCACATACGCACATACATTGAATTATCTATATGTATCAAGAGCCCGAAAATGTGATCCCCTCATATCTGACATTATTTCTCGTTCTCGCGTAACACTCGACGCTACTTTTTTTTTTTACTGAATAAAGAGTTCAAAATAAATTAAACCACTAACAACTTAGCCAGCTAGGAAGAAAAATCGAGTTTACCCTTTTAAAAACAACAGTAAATAAGTATAAATATTTTTTAAAATATTATGCGGTCTGTAGTCTCGTTTATGAACAGGATAAACGTTTTACAATAAGTGAAACCACTAACAACTTTGCCGGTTAGGTAGAAAACGGAGACTTAGAAAATCGAATTATTTTTTTTTAAACAACAGTAAACAAGTAAAAATATTTTTTTTAAATATTATGGGGGATATAGTCTCTTTTAAAAACAATATCTCCTTCATAATATGTTTTCAATCGATATTTATTCAATAAGGGACTAGTTTTCCTACCTAGCAAAAATGGACAAGTTTTCCGGGTACGAGTTTTGAGGAGGAGTTTTCCAGGGAGGAGTTTTCCGAGAACACTGTATTTGTCCAAGAGTGCTCGATAAAAAAAAAACGAAAAAACGGAGCATGTTTATAGTATGTTTATGTATACAAACATTATTGGTTTGATGGGTGCATACATGTTTCTATCGAATTTTTGCTCAGCGGGACCCTTTCATCAGATCGAAAAAACATAAACTCAAAGAGAGTTGATTTTTCCGATAAAGTTTGTATAAATAAACCAACTATAATATATATATATGTGTGTGTGTATGTGTGTGTGCGTGTGTGTGTGTGTGTGTGTGTGTGTGTGTGTGTGTGTGTGTGTGTACAGGATGACCCCAAAAAAACAAAAGCTAAATGGAGGCCATCTAGAACATATGCTGTAGAACGGAGAAAAAAAGGCCAAAGACCCTAGTGTTTTGATGAGATGTTTTGAATATAATATATAGTTATGACCAAAGTTTCATTTCATTCGAACAAAACACTAAGAAACGGGGCCTAATTAGAGTTGGGGCCCGTTTTTTTTAGTCACCCTGTATATATAAAGAGAGAGAGAGAGAGAGAGAGAGAGAGAGAGAGAGAAATAAAAAGGAACAAAGCAAGTTATGTGTTCATCAGCGTTTCATCTTTATTTCGAGACTTCCTCTGGATGAATGAAATTAAGAAAATAAAAACCCGGTACATTCTCTTATTCATTGCAGCATAACCATACTTTTGACTTCAAACAAGCAAAAATAGTTAAATTTATTTCAAACAAACGGGATCCTTAACCGGCGTTGCCCGATTGCCGCAGCCCACCCTCCTCGTAACAAATTAAAGTACAATTGTTAGTGGTCAACTACCAAACTCCTCATTTTAAGAACGGCTTCCGGAGTAGACAACTCCAAATGCCCTATTTTAAGAACGGCTTTCGCATCCATCAAAAAGTATTTGTCTCTGCCAAATTTAAATGAGATTTTCGCAATCAGCATAGTCGAAAACTTATAAAAGTCGTCATGTAGAAGAAAATTTTGGAGGTAGAACTACTGTAAAATTTACCCACAAAAAAGACAAAAATAAGAAAGAAAAGTATTGTCTTCTGTGTAGAGCGACGTTAATCGGTTAATATGTTTAATTTTGTTTGTTTGCTTTTTTTTTCAGCACGATTGTAATCTGTAGATTGCGACGACAATTGGTTAATATGTTTAATTTTGTTGTTTTTTTTGCGACGACAATCGGTTAATATGCTTAATTTATATCTTTAGTGCGATTTCCTTCTGTAGAGAGCGCAGTCATATTGTATAATTTCTGGAGCGTTCGTTTATTTATTGTAGAAGTGGATTCCAGAATATATGAATAGTCAGTTATCAGCCAATCAAAATGGGCGGAATTTGAGAAGTGATAATTTATTATCTTTTAGATCAGGAAATAGAAACAGTATGTAATGTGTATGTATGTGCTGTTCATAGGATGTAATATAGCATGTTATTATCACAAGTAAATGTGGCAGAAATGGTCATCGTAAGCTACATAAGATAGTGGTTTTCAGGCTAGATGTATTAAATTTGTATGTGGCATCTGTTGTTGCAAACCTACGGTACTTTGGCCCAGAGGGGAATTTCTACAATCAAAATATGGAAATAAACTGCGACGGAGACTTCTTTGATCAGCGCTTATCGCAAATGCAAGCACAATTAAACAAAATGGGGGTTTCTATAATGTATTGCCATTAATAAGTAAACTTCTATTAAAAGAGCATAACTTAATTTAGAGACAGGTTAACTCTCTCTCACACTATAGAAAACATCTCCTATAATAATATATAATCATTCAATAAGTTACATGGAAAAATACACTCATTTCGTTTAAGTTATACATCCATATTTGAATTATAACGAACATATTTGTTCCAAAATGAATATGAATTGTATCATAAATTTTAAAAATATAGTAACGGCTATACGACGTTATGAAAAAATCTTGCTCTCTTTCATAACGCTATGCTGCCCCGTGTTTTGAACTTCCAACGACGTTTTCCGTTTCTGAAAGTGAACAGGCTTATACATTTCATTACATCTAAAATATATTTCCGAATAGTTGTTTTATGTTCTTTATTTCATTTATACAGAGGAAATCTCGAAGTAAAGACGAAGCATTGATGAACACATGACTTGGTTTGTCCTTTTTTATTTCTCTATTCCGTTGGAATACTATTTCCATTATTCTAATCATATATATATATATATATATATATATATATATATATATATATATATATACTGAGAGAGAGACAGAGAGAGAAGGGAAAAAGAGAAAAAAAGAGAATAAAAGTAAGATATTTATATAAAATTATATATATATGTGTATATATATACATATATATATATATATATATATATATATATATATATATCATATAAGCGACGCTCTTTGTGTAAACAAATCGAGCGGAGGTATTTCGGACGATATCAAAACATCGTTAAACTCACTACTCGTTCAAGCAGCCGCCAATAGCGTAATTGTTAGGAGCCTTGACTGCCGTACAAACGGTCGAGTTTCAATCCTGGCTTGAGGTAGTTGCCTGTCTAGCCGCACTAATGAGCTGTGAAACAGCACCGTATGTGGATGACTATGTATATATATATATATATATATATATATATATATATATATATGTTTACTTATTTGTATTACAGCAATCACTAACTAATGAAAACCAATTAATTATTACAAATTTTGGAACACAACTGCTAAACATATAGGTTCTGAATATAGGTTGCATTTAGCTTAATTTAGTTTTATTATTAACTTAATTTAGCTTTATGCAAATGAATGAACGGTTTAGAAGTCCTTCGTGAAAAGTCAGATACCTTCGATTTGTATACATTTTTATAACAACTATATTCGCTATTAGCCTATAATAAAGCAGTATAACACGACTTTATATAGCGTCTCAAAACTTAAGCTTAGCCATGAATCTTACACATCTACAATAAAAATAATGGATTTTGATAAAAAGCGGAACCAGGATTCTTGACGTATTATTTTTTTTATTTAAATATTGGTAAAGAGGATACAAAAGTATTACAGAACTGTTTTGTTCGAGAAATTAATTTTACCCACGTCGATGTGTATTTTGATAAATAAATAAATATATATATATTTCTTTTCTATAACGTCGAAAGGTTCAGGGTCGTCTGGTCTGACGAATTCTCATTGCTTGAAACAGATGGCTGTTCGTAGCGACCATATATAACTGTTTTCCCTCGAATAAATAATAATAATAATAATAATAATAATAATAATAATAATACATATACATATATATATATATATATATATATATATATATATATATATATATATTAGTGATAGGGCGATTACAAGATTTTTCCAGATTCCAAAACAATAACTGATCCCCATCCCATTTTTTTTATAAATCGCTAAATATTTAACTATAAAATTGTTTTTCTTCCCGATTGCTGTAAACACACAGGTTAATCGTGTATATTTTTTTCTTCAAACTCAAAATACACGTGGAGGTGATCTATAGCTTTTAGCTTTTATTAGCAGTTTTAAAAAAATAAATTATTATTATTATTATTATTATTATAACTACCAGCAGTGGAAGATTTTGTTTTAAACAAAATCAAATAAAAAATTTAATGAAGGGAATCGGTGTTTGCATCGTAAAATAGGAATACATTTTTACGATATCCACGATTTTTCCGTTTTCCGATTTCGATTACTCGCCCCAACACTAATATATATATATATATATATATATATATAAATATATATATATATATATATGGGGGGGGGTTATTTTACTAAACACATAGATTCGAAAAGGTTTTCAAAAAACAAATATATAACAAATAAATGTTATCAAAGGCAAGATAAGTTACTTTTTCTACGTAACTGTATAATTTTTTAGTGTTTTTATTTAATGTAATGTATTTATTTTGCTCGAAAAACATACAGTGTTTAACGATGTTTTTGAAAAATGTAAATGGCGGCATGCTCGGTGTTGAACATGATAAGTTTGGGAAAACGAGTTTAAACAAAAAAAACTATACAAAATACTGTTAGAAACTCACTCAATATATGTTACCATGACATAGGCGGACATATATTCGGTAGGTTTCTGAGAGTATTTTGTATGATTTGTTTGTTTGAACTAATTTTCCTAACCGTACCGTGTTCAACACCGAGCATGCCGCCATTTTTCTTTTTAAAATATATCGATAAACACTGTATGATTTTCGAACCGAGTACGCGTTTTTAAGTTATTGAAACCGCTAAAACTTTTCCAGATAGGTGGAAGAGTAACTTATCTTGCCTTTGATAACATTTATTTGTTATATATTTGTTTTTCGTCCACTTTTTCGAATTTATGTGTATAGTAACACAAACCCTATATATATATATATATATATATATATATATATATATATATATATATATATATATATATATATATCTGTGCCTGTGACTGTGCATATTCTCTCAGTGCAACACATAAACATCTATATTGTGTAGCTAATACTATAGTATAGACGTTTCAGCAAAACGGGGAACTAATTAAAACAGGCTACGGCGTGTTATTGTGTTATTTCCTTAATATATCTTATAATATAAGTAATAATTATTCGCAGATGACTAATAGGGGGGACTTGAACTTGACAGATAAATAAATTGAAGGTAATTGCTTATCTTTTTGCTTTCTACGTTTTATTGCATGGCTTTACCGGTGGATAAACCCTTGCGAAGCCGCCGGCCTGCGTACATTTTGCGGAAGACAAAATATTGGATAAACACGTGAGAGATCTTTTTCTTTTTCTTTTTCTTTTGTCTTTTTTTTTTTTTTTTTTTGTAAATGGCGTCTTTTTACTTTTTTTTTCTTTTTGTTTTCTACATTTCTCCCGTGCGAACAGTAAACTTATTTTATTAGAACTGATATTGATTAATGATGAGTAATGCTAGAATTCATTGCATTTTTTTTTAAAATATTTTTTACTTTTATTTTATTCTTTCGTTATCTTCAATGATCTACATCTAAATGTGTGTGTGAATGGAGAATCTATTTGATGTAGGTTACATAGATTAAAGGATATATATATATATATATATATATATATATATATATATATATATATATATATATATATATCAGTTTTGTTACATATCAAAAATAGACAAGTTTTCCATGGACGAGTATATATATATATATATATATATATATATATATATATATATATATATATATATATGGTGCCCATAAATTCGTCCACGGAAAACTCGTCCCCGGGAATCTCGTCCACGGGAAATTCGTCCATTTTATCTAGGTAGCAATAATAATGAATAAATATTGATTGAAAACAAATTTTATGACCGTTCTTGAAGAAGATATTGTTTTTAAAAGAGATTACACAGCCCATAATATTCTTAAATCATGTTTTACTTGTTTAATGTTGTTTAAAAAATAAAATTGATTTTGTAAGTGTTCGTTTTCTACCTATCTGACTAAGTTTTCAGTTGTTTTACTTATTTTGAAGCGCTAATTGAGTTTAAAAAAAAAAAAACCCCGAGTCTTATCTAAAAGCAAAGACTGGCCGAAATAGGAGGATCACGCCTTGGTAGTCTCGATAATTGCTCAAAAAAAGAAAATTTAAGAAAATACTTAAGTAAATCTATTTTTAAAAAGAGCCTCCCCCCCCCCAAAGAAAAGAATTTTTTTAATATTTTTTAAATATATTTTAGAGAGGTGTGGGGCTTTTTAAAACTATATCTCTCAAAAAAAAAACGAAACAATAAACATAAAAAATTGAAATTAAAAAGATTTTTGAATGATGGGAATAGAGTTTTTTTAACGAATATTTTGTGCATTTTGTATTAGTAAAAAATTATTTATTAATTAATTAGATTAGGTAATTACATTTATATATTTCTAGTGTTTTTACATTCGATTTTCGGTAATGTCCAAGATCAGTGCTCGGAAGAAATCATCTACGGTTGATTATGGAACGGAATCACGGAGTTAAGACACGAAAAATGAAACCATCAAACAAAAATAATACTTTAGTTTTAACACTTCTTGTGTTATCAGAAAAAAAAAATGACTTTTAAACAAAAAGAAAAGAAACACTTTTTTTATCAAATAATAAAGCAAATATGTTATTTAAAAAATTTAGTTTTAACAGTTGTTTTACTACGAAAAACAACAACAATTATTGAATTATATAAATTATATACATATTATAAAGTTTTTAGTGTTTTTATTTAATGTCAAATGCTTATTCGGCTCGAAAAACGAGTAATGGTGAACGCTGCCAGAGAACAAGAAAAGATAGCCGCGATGTCTTTAAAGACTCGATAATGTTAGCGTTGCATTTATTGGGTGGGGTTTTGCCATCATTTTGTTTTATTTCTTATTTTTAAGTGATTATATAGTCTGCAAAGACATCGCGGCCATCTTCTTTTGTTCTCCGGCAGCATTCAATATTACTCGTTTTATGAACCGAATAAACATTTTACACTAAATAAAAGTACTCAAAAAATATCCAGTTAGGTAGAAAAGTAACTTATCTTGCCTTTGATAACATTTATTTGTTATATATATTTTTAACAACTTTTTCGAACCTATGTGCGTAGTAAAACACACCCTTATAAAGTATTTTTAATATATTTTTTGTTTCGTCGTAAAACAACTGTCAAAACTAAATCATTTTTTAATAAAATATTTGTTTTATTATTTGATAATACATCAAGTGTTTTTGTTGTTGTTGTTGTTGTTGTTGTTGTTAAAAAGTATTTTTTTGTTTCAAGAAGTGTTAAAACTAAAGTTTTTTTTGTTTTTTTTCAAATAAATATACAATGGTTTCATTTTTCGTGTCTTGACTTCGTGACTCCGTTCTGTTCCGTATCCACTTCCGGTAGCTTAATTTTGCCGAGCATTGATCTTAGGCATTACCCATTTTTCTTATTCATGACGATATCTGTTGGAGTATGAAAAAGAAACTTATTTAAAGGGAGGGAGGGAGGGTTCGATTCTTCTCTGGGATTTTCCGGTAGTTTTGCTTTTGTATTTTAATTCCAATAATTTTTTTTTACTAATAAAAATGCACAACTTCATCGGTAAAAAATTCTATTCCCATTATTCGAAAATCTTTTTTATTTCAGTTTTTTTTATGTTTATTGTTTCGATTTTGAGGGGGATACAGTTTTTAAACTCCCCCATTCCTAAATTATATTTAAAAATATAAAAATATATTTTCTGTTTGAGGGACTTTTTTTTTAAGTTATATTTACCTCCGTATTTTCTTTAATTTTCTATTTTAAGCGATTATCGAGACTCCCAAGATGTGATACTCTAATGTCTAACATTTTTTTCTAAAGTAACAGAAGACCCTACTTGTTTTTTAACTAAATAAACACTTTAAACCACTAAAAACTTACAAAGCTATGTAAAAAGCGAACACTCAGAAAAATCAATTTTATTTATTTTTTAAAACAACAGTAAACAAATAAAAAATATTTTTTAATATTATGAAGTGCGTATTTTCTTTTACAAAATATCTCCTTCAAGAACGGCCATAAAATGTGTTTTCAATCGATATTTATTCAATAATGGGGCCAGCTCTCCTACCTAGCAAAAATGAACAAGTTTTCTATGTACAAGTCTTCCGTGAAAGAGTCTTCCGTAGAAGCGTCTTCCGTGGACGCGTTTTCGATGGAAGAGTCTTTCTAAATTCATATATATATATATATATATATATATATATATATATATATATATATATATATATATATATATATATATATATATAATCTCTACTCAGAATATAATAATAACAGAAATTTATACGGTAAGTATTGAAAATGGGGAAAAGTTCAATCTTAAAAATAGCTTTTCTCTCTTATAGATAAAAAGAATATTTTTCACAGGAGAATGTTTTACGTTACACCAGCCAAGGGAGATAATAACATTTCCACAGATCATTTCTTCCAAAATAAAAAAAAATGGGTATTATAATCTAGAGATATAGCTTAGTGGGAAAGCATACGATTGCAGATCGAATAGCCACCTGTTCAATCCCGGGTGTGCGTCACCGTTTTATTTCAATTTTTTCTTATTGATGAGTTCAATTTACGATAAAAGAAGAGGCACAATTTACAATCACCGCAAATTCGTTTGCATATTTTAAAACCAGACATTAATCAGAAGTGACTTTTCCAGGGCATTCGTCGTCAAGCCCAAGTATCAGCTGACCTAATATTGTAAACACACCCACACGGAATTTGATGAATAACATTATCATTATTTTTATAAATATATTTTTATTTGTTTTTGCGAATTAGTTTTCCGGGCAAATTATTCCTCCTAATATTTAATAATAAATAGAGTATTGATTCTATAAAACTAATAATACATACGCAATCTGAAATATTATGTTAAAGTTTATTGTACGATTGGGCAATATATATATATATATCTATATATATATATATATATATAGAGAGAGAGAGAGAGAAAGAGAGAGAGAGAGAGAGAGAGAGAGAGAAAGAGACACACACACACACACAGAATTTTGCGCAATAGTCTGATGAATTCTAAAGAGGATATATTTCCAGAACTTACTAACTGATTATAACTGAAGTAAATGCTGTAAAGAGATACATAAACTTTATGTATAATAATAATAATAATAATAATAATAATAATAATAAATGTTTGGAAAGAGGTGAAGAGTACTGGAATATGAGGAGACTTGTTGTCACTCAGCTTCCAGCGAATGCCACAGGTTGGTTTCAAGGAGAGATCTTTGAGGACTTATGTGAAAGTTCCTTGTGAGCCAATAATAATAATAATAATAATAATAATAATAATAAACATGATAATATGAAACAGCTGAACTCCTTGGGAATCACATGCAACATCACCATACTCCAGAAGTCATATATATATATATATATATATATATATATATATATAATTATTTCCAGAGTCAAACAACGTCGCAGACCACAAGAGCAATGACAGACAACGACCAGGAAGTCCAAGACTCGAGATTCGCCCTCATACGGGTTCATCAGTTAGACATATCCGAACTCGGGATTCGAAACCCGAGCCTCTTGTATGCGAGGCAAGCACTCTGCCAACTGACCAAACGCTTTGCACACAAGAAATTCTATTAACTATACTAACACAGAGCAAACAAACTGCAGCGAAATCTTACTATGGAATGGATCTACATCGCCTGGACTAACCAGCTAATCCCAATCCGATCTTGTGGGCTGCGATGTTGTTTAGCTGTGAAAATAAGTATATGATTTCTCATATTCTGATATATATATATATATATATATATATATATATATATATATATATATATATATATATATATATATATATATATATATATGTAATACTAGCGGTGGTGTGGTATCCGGCGTTTCCAGGGTTTAGGGAGGTTGGGGAGGGGGAATCAAAACAACAGTTCAGCCCGGGTGGAGAGAGCTGCTTAAAAAATGTGATAGTAGCGGGGGAAGGATCAAAACAACAATAGGCGGCCCGGAGGGAGAGAAATGTTAAATTTAAGACCCTTTTTTTTTTATATAACGATATGTTGTGTTCGTACTGTAATTGCTGGAGGTATTACCGTCTGTGAATTTTTGATTAAACAACCTAATAATTTTACCTGAAACACTTAGTTTAAATGAAACTTAGTTAAAAAAAAAATATTTAAAGTTGTATCATTTTAAGTGACTTGAGTGAAATTAAATTGTTTTTTTTTTTTTTTCGACGAAGAAATCATCTTTGCTTAGTTTACGATTTGTTTTTTTTCTATAATCACTTATGAGGTTTAATTAAAGTACCGTAATATTCTAGTTTTATTTTGCAAAAATAATAGATATTTTTTTTAAAATTCCAATCTTATAAAATAAATTTTCCAATCTTATAAATAAATTTCTTTTCAGTAAACGAATAAAAATCATTAAGAAATTTACGTGCGATTTTATTTTGAAATGTCGGGAACGGTGCATTGGCGACACGAGATTAACGTCAGAGGTGTGAGCTTCGTTATATATATATGAGAGACAACGCACGGATCTTTGTTACTTACTTTTATTTCCCCAACTTTACAACAGGCAAGAAAAAAGAAGAAGAAATAAAAGAAGGAAACAAGATACTAAGGATAGAGTTTGACTCCGAAATATATTAAAATTATAAATTTCAAACAAGTATTTGTTTATTTTCGCAACATTGCGTTGTAATTTGGCTTTCAAGCGTACTTACTGCGTATTTTATTTTATTTTATTCTAATTACATCAAAGTTTCTATAACGGAACCCTGGCATATACTCATATAGCTATTGAGCTTTATTGATGTAAGCTCACTATTGGAGTAAATACTTATAAATATAATTGTGCATATATATATATATATATATATATATATAAAATATGTGTACATACATGAAGTATTAAATATAATTATATATACATATATGCATATATATATATATATATGTGTGTGTGTTTTGTTGTTGGATAAAATATTGTTCTAATTAACTTATTACTATAACTTGTTACATGCCTCCTAAGTCTAAAGATTGTTACTGTGATCTTTCTTTCGTTTAATTTCATTTTATGGAAGAGGTTATAAGTTCTGGCGTCCTTTTCACAAACTGTAATATTCGTTGTGATTTTTTTTCTTTCGGCAGCAAGTAAAAAATTGGGACAATTTTAAATTTTGTTCAAATCCAGAGCGCACCTTTTGGAGAAGTTGAATATGTCATACATTAATAACCGACTCTGCAGAGTTGTAGTGCAAAAAAGGTTACTAAAACTTGTTAATTAAGTTGTAAAAAAATAAATTTTCCGGGTTAATTTTGAAAATACCGATTACAGCGATAAATCAAATTGACTTTTTCGACTTCAGCTCAGCAAGGTTGTGTTTTAACCAACTCACATATCAGATTACACTTTCCCGTCTGAACCTTAAAATGTATTCTTTAGTGAATCATTTTTCATGTTTAGATTTAAGGGATCTTTTAGATTTTAATTTAACTCATTCAGTCGGCGGATTCGAGATTTGTTCTCATCAGGAAATACAGCTAATTTATAAATTATTTCATTTATTAATATATTGATTAATTACTTGATTTTAAATTGTCTTATTTTATCATATATGTTGTTTATATATTTTTCTTTCAAATTTAGGCTACTCGGTGATATATTTTTAGTAATGTTGATCATCTGACGGAAGGAGTCTCTCTTTGAAATTCCATGGATGACGGATTATTTCTTTTTATAATAGTATATATTATTATGGCATAAATTATTTTATTATTGTTTGAATTTTTGATGGTTGATAAATATTGTAATTTATTCAATTTTTATTCTCATTGTCAATTTTCTTTCTTTTTCGTAATATAAAATCATCCATTCTTATAAGATTATGAACAAGGATAAAAATGTGTGGTATTAAAAGCAGAAGTAAAAGAACCTAAAAACTCCACGATGCTTCGTCTGTTTAGTGCCGGATATTTCAAGAAAAAAAAATATTCGTTGACAGGAAGTTTAGTTAATTAGGAGTATATGTATTAAGAGATGGCATATTTATTTCCATATAAATAAAGAAATTATATATGCATATGCACATTATATATGTATGACTATTATTTAAAAAGAAAGATTTCAGTCGTTGTCTATATTATTTAACACCAAAAGAAAAGCTCTATTTTTATCTGAACACAGTCAACACATCCTCATAATAAACAAAACATTTAACAGATGTTTAGTTCAACCTACTAATGTTAAAAACAACTTGAAATATAAAAGAACTAAATAAAATGAGCATTGAAATATCAGAAATAACTTCAACAATCTAAAACTTAATCCATAAACCTAAATCTTACAACAATTTCAAGATCAAAGAAGATATATATTTGTGACTGTGGAAAAATATCCGTAGGCGAGACACAACGTAATGAACATAAGAGAGATATAAAAACTAATGACACCCTTAACGCCATTTTTACCCACATTGTTGAGCATGATCACCAGTTTAATTTTAATATTATATTAAAAACGTTACGTAACAAACCATTACGTCGTTTAATTAAATCGACTCTAATCTCCCATTCCCCCAATTTAATTAAAAAAAAGAAAACGCTTCTTTCACATCTCTCCGTACCTATCCAAAATAATAATTCAAGAAAATAATTTAGACAACAGCTAAAATCTTCTTTTTTTAATTAATAGTCATTTATATTATGTATATATGCATATGTAATTTATTTATTTACGTAGAAATAAATATGCTGATCTGCCCTATCTCTTAATATATATATATATATATATATATATATATATATATATATATATATATATATATATATATATATATATCCCTAATTAATTAACCTTCTCGTCAACGAACATTTTTTTTACTTTTGAAAAAACCTGCACTGAACGGGCGGAACGTCGTCAGGTTTTAAGGTCTATCCACCTCTGCTTTTAATACTCTCTTTCTCTCTCTCTCTCTCTCTCTCTCTCTCTCTCTCTCTCTCTCTCTCTCTCTCTCTCTCTCTCTTTCACACACAAATACACACACACACGCGTACGCATATATATATAGAGAGAGATATATGCATATAATCGACAGAATATTCGCGTAAGAAGATTTTAGGTTGTAATAAATACAGATCGAAACATCATCATGTGAGTGTCGTGGCGTTTCTGCACTTCGATATAAATAAAGATATTAATACGAATTGCATATTTTAATATAGAGCACTATTATATAAACATGATAGAAAGTCTTAGGATTTTAATTAATCGAATACATTCCGAGCCTAGATTCACACACGCACACACACACACACACACACACACACACACACACACACACACACACATAGAGAGAGAGAGAGAGAAACAGAAATACAGAGAAACACAGAAACACAGAAACACACAGAAACACAGAAACACACACACAAAAAACCACACACACACACACACATATATATATTTATATATATATATATATATATATATATATATATATATATATATAGCGAGAGAGAGAGATAGATAGATAGATATATATATACACACACATACATATGAATATATATGGTCGTTATATCTGTCAATCTAAAATCGGCGACAACCTGTATACATAGTTGTGTTTTCGTCTTCCGCATTATTTTGTTTTTTTTTCAAAGACTATATATTTAAAATACATTCAAACAATCTCGCACGATGTTTTACAATTTAATCTTTTCCTGTTTGAGGGCCGAGAAAATAGTTTTAAAAAACATCTCTGATAACGTTGTTTTTTGTTATTTTTTGTTATTGTTTTTTTTTGTTGTTTTTATGGGTTTTTTTTTTTGTAATGTACCATTATATATCAATTACTAGAGAAGCCGAAAGGGAAGAGCACGAAACAAGAGAAAGTCAGATAGAGGATAAAGGATAAACAAACTGAGAGATATAAGTTGGAAGAGCGAGAGATATAAGGAAGGATAGAGGTAAAGAAGGAGAGAAAGATGGGGAGGAGGTACTGAGGGAACGGTAATCCATGTTTTAGCCTTAGGTAAATCATTTACTTTCTAGAATGTTAAATAAAGATATGCTAGGTTAGAAATGGATACACGTGCGCGTATTGTATAGAAAAAAAAAGCAACGGTTGCAAAACTGTATTTATAACTGAAAGTTCTTTTCGCAAAAAATACATCTTACCAATGACAAAAACATGAGACAGCATTAAAATTTTGCTGTTTGTTTGTCAGTTTACTTTTTTTCTTTCTTTTTTTTTTTTTTCAAGCAAAACGATGCGGGAATTCGTTCGATTCTTTGCTTTTTCTCCGTGAGATTCTATCTCATCTTGTTTGTCCTTCATATATTTTTTCATCGAGAAATGATCATCTTGAATAGCACAGATCAATATTGACACAGTTTTATTATTACCATTTTATTGCAATTTGCGTAAGGTTTTCTCAGAATGTAACCCTTCTAAATGAATTATTTGCCTAGAAATATAGTTATAATATTGAGTCGTCTGCTCCAGAATTTTTTAGGTCACAAGCCGTAGTTTAACGGATAAAGTACTCGGTGAAATTCAGTTGTGAGTAACACTCTTCAGTTGGTTGAACGTTCAATCGTCAGTGCGGGTGATGCTTCCCCGTGAATTTAATAAAGGATTCAGTTCAAAATTCTGTGAAGATTTCCAAGTTCGAAAAGAGATTTACGAGTGCGACAAGATTCACATGAGTAAGGTCGGTTACATTGACTAAAACATTGTACTCACGATGGTGAGATTAGTTCGAATAATCCAAATAATCTAAATTGTCAATCCTCATCTAAAAAAAATTTGGCGTGAAACAAGATTAACACATTAATCTTGCTTCACGCCAGTCATGGCAACGTATATTTTCTCTCCTCTAAAATTGAAAATAGTATTGTGCCTTTTTAATTTTTAAATTTTCTTTCCTGATGAGATCAATTATGATCGAAACGGTCGGCACGTCGTAGTCATATCTTGCTACATATCACAAAGCGTCACTGGCAAGATGTCTTGTTGATGGTGAAAAATATTAAAACGAATATGTTGTCGTTTGCTTCGTTTTTGATAACGAAAATTTCGTTATGATTTCAATTGATCAATAAAACTATTGAACATTCATGTCTAGAACTTGGTGGACAAGTCAGTAATAGATTAAGGTTTAATCATACCAACCATCATTTGATTGCAGAAAGGATAATGACATTTTTAAAGATTTCATGTGTGTCCCTTTCGAGATCCCGATGTATGTTTACATTTAATATTTTTAAAATGCAAAATAAGATACACACTAGACGAGCATGTTTTAATCAGTAAGGTATACGACAACAACCAAATTCATCAAAATTAATAAATCGAAAATAAATTATTAGAAAAATAATCATAATAGTGAACGGCATTAGTCTATGGAACTCAAGGAAATGGCAAATCTGGAATTCACTGCCCCCCCACACACACACCAAATGGTGGGAAAATGCACGTATATCAGTCATTTCTCGCGCCATCTGGCTGGCTTCATTCAAGCCAGTTTTCTTCGGTTCAAATAAACACGAAGCGAAATAAAGATACAGAAACGTGGATATCATATCTTTCTTCTCCTCCCTTCCTTTCTTTCTTATAAATTTGAACTAGTTCCAACAGATGTATTTTGTACATTGAATCTAGAATCGGGAACACCTGATTTGATAAGATCACGAACATCGTCAACTATCAGAATTCTATTGCATGTATAATTTATTAAGACATGAATGAATTTATCCCCAAAAGAATGTATTCATGAAATATCACGTTTTTTTTTCGTCTGCTTACTACCACTAACAAGAACTCTCCTTTCTCTCTAACATATAACAGAGTTTGCATCAACTGATTCTCCTTCGAAGATCTTTGCAAATTCGAATGTTATGTGAATACAGAGTTTTCATAAGCCGTCCTCACACTGGAGTATCCGCCGCAGAGTAGTGGTTGATGGGTGGAAATCAGAAGCTCACAGTATAAATGCTGGAGTCCCTTAGGGGGCATCCTAGGCCAACTCTCTTCCTGATCTACGTCAATAATCTCATAAATCACATCCTAAGATCAATCATAGACATTTATACTGAAGTCACTACCATCGATGGCAACACTCCAAAGGCCGTAAACGACTAATTTCTCTCTGATCCTCTCTACTATGATCTTGAGCACGTGGTGGAATGGGGAAAGGGGTGGCTGGTTACTTTTAACGCATCTAAAACCAAGCTTCTTTCTTTACATCATAAACGCGCTTTGATCCCCGTCTAGCATCAACTGAAATGAATGACTCTCGTCTTGGGGAGGCTCTATGTTTTGACAAGCTTCTGGGTCTGACCTTTACTCCTGATCTTAGATGGAATATGTACATCAAATCCGTTGCTAAGTCTGCTGGAAAAATGGTGGGATTATTCTACCACTCCAGTAGATATCTCACTGCTAATGTAATTCTCTAAGTGTATAAGAGCCAAATACGTCCAAGGATGTGCTAGAAGCACTTATCTTGCTTTGGCGGAGTTCAAAACAGACTTCGTAGTCAAGTGAGGATGCCCTTTTCTTTTCCTTGCAACCTCTCTCTCACAGAAGAGATGTTGAGAGCCGGTCTCTGCTTTACGCTATTTTCATCGCAAGTGCTCGTCTTAGCTTCAATCTATGGTTCCCCCCCTTGCCTGACTTTCATGAAAAACACTCGTTGAGCTGAAACCACTATCAATAATTTCCCTCCCTTGGCCTTTTGGCCGAGATCAAAGTGTAGTATCTGTTCTTCAGATGCGGCACTTCCATTTCTTGTTCTCTTTCAGTGGAGGAGAAATCCTTCACGACTGAGACAATTTTTATTTTTGTACCTTTTCTCCACACTAAAAAACGACCCTGGTGTCTAACTCTGTCCCGTGGGGAGGCATTGTAAATAGGTACTCTTTATCCGTGCCTTAGACGTAAATTCCATGAACAAAACTTCCTTCTGAGAACTGCATGCCTGTGGAACTCTGTTCCGTATTCCTGCTTTCCAACTGGCTACAATATGATTGTCTTCAAGTCCAACATGAACAAGTTCTTGATGAGTCGTCCCCTAAAGTTATTTAATTTCCAACTACTAACGATTACTATGATTTTTTTTCATTGACTACTGTACACTCATTAACCCATATCCTCGATTGGTCTTCGGACCTCGATAAGTGGTGATTTCTTTGTAAAAAAAAAAGCTCGATGCGAGCCTGATCCAAGGATAGATTAAGCTCTTCAACAAGCACCTCGACCTGTTCTTTTATCTGTTTCCGCCAGGTTCGGTCTTCCACGACCGAACTGGGCAAAAAACACTAATAAGTCATCTCCCACGCAGGAGACTCCTAACTCTTCACCGCCTTGGCAGAACGACCGAAAGCGGGAGAGCTTGCGCCCGGATCTCATTCAGAACCTCTTCATCCTGGGTGCACAAGATTGCAACAGCGCGTCATCCTCAGAGCATCTATTATTTTATTTCTCTTATAATATTAAGTATCATTAAACAGACAATCTGTCAATTTCATCAGTCCTTACATTCGAGTGCTTTTTAGCCTTGATATTGGTTAACATATAGTAAATCTAAAAATAAGTAGACTTTTATATTTGACGGGGGCTCAATTAACTTATATTTTTCTCGGCATATCTTTAACACAAGCCTGGTGCAATATTAAACCAGCTGTGACAGTGCTAGTAAAAGCATAGAATATTAATATACATTTGATTAGATGACCTGAATAGAGAGAGTAGAGTAAACGAAAATTACTAACAGTACATAAAACAATTAATTAAATATATCAGAATAAGTCATACGCATATGCCATTATCAATAATAATTAAAACCATTTTCTCTCCGAAGATTTCCAAAACAAAACAAAGAAAACATGGCTGCATTTTTGCGGTTATAAATTGGCTATTTTATTTTATAATAAAAAAGTCATGTTAAGAGGAGACTGTAAAAAATTTTATATTAGATTATTTTTCAAAAGATTTGCCAGTGAATTGACATGTGTTACTTTATAATTTATATTAAAAATTATCCAGAGAAAGACAAAAAAAAAATTTATTATAGATTATTTTTAAAAAGATTTGCCAGTGAATTGACATGTGTTACTTTATAATTTATATTAAACATTATTCAGAGAAAGACAAAACAAAACAATGTTAAATTTTCATTGAAAAAAAGTATTTTTTTAATTACATTTTTTTTTGCTTTAAAATGTTAAAAATGAATTTACTAAAAAATTGTTTTAAATTTTGTTTTATTTCTCGTCCATTTTATTTAGAATGTGCTTTAAAAAATTTCAACTGCTGTGAATTTCCACGGTGTCTACTAGTTTAGTATTAATAGACCATTATTAGATAATTCAGAGAGTAAAAGAAGCCTCTAACATACCTTATAGTGTTTTCAGTAATCATAAAAGTGTGCCTTCCTTTAAAGGTATATACAAGGAAACACTGTTGTTGTTATTTCATGTATTCAATAACATCGCTATGCTGTGAAATAGTATGGACGGTATTGTACATTAAAAGATAGTTATATTATAGTTTGGGTTCCAGACAGGGAGATAGTTTGATCCCCATTAGTAATAGATTTACTATTACTTATTGATTTACAATTCCTTGAATAAAAAATGTTTAGTTTTTTTTAATCTGATGATTGGTAACATTTCCTATGCATTACTTTATGATCTTTCTTTGGTTAGGCATATAATTGCACTGCAATTTAATCCTGTTGCACTCGAATATCTATCGTAATCATACCTACTCTTTGAACCTTAACATTTGCAAGAGGATACGTCATATAGAAAACGAGATATAAGATAATTAGAAACACAGACAGCCTCACAGACGCGTGTATCACAATTGGGGTTATGATCTCTCTCTTATTTCTAGTCATATGGATTTCAAAGACATTTCATTTAAATATTACTAACACAGTGTCTCGTCCCCGTTTTCAATAAGCAATATGTCGTCGGACATGTTAATGACAGCAATTTCAAATACAGAAAAAAAAAAGGATACGTATCTCGTTTCCTAACAGTAGTAAGGATTTACTTAAATATAACAGCTCAGATGGTTGGATTTGATCAATGAATTGTGCCGCATAGTATGGGATTGCCCATTCGCAATTTAATCTATATTCTTTATATAATTTAAATCATTAAAACGAAACAAGTCTATAAGAAACCGAAGGCAAAACTAACGCCGAGAAGATAAAACTAATGGATAAATAAATAAAGCATTGAATTAATTAACTTAAAAATACAACGCACCGTTAATAGCTAATGCGGTATTAGACGTAGGTATGTCATGCAAGCTTCCTCTCCCAAACCACATTCTTAGGTCTTTCGTAGATATTTATGCTGACGAGACAACAACCAATAGAAACACTTCAAAGGCCAGTAATAACTAAGCCCTTTATGATTCTCTTTCTTCTGAATTTGAACACGTGGTACGATGAAGAAAAGTTGGTTGGGTTATTTTAATGCATCTAAAACCAAGCTTCTCTCTTTTCATCATATTTGTTCTCCCTCCCTCCCGATCAGATCTCAATTGAAATGAATAATTCTTGTCTTAGGGAAGTATCATGTCTTGACAAGCTTCTGGGATTGACATTCACTCCTGAGTTGAAATAGAACACGTACATCAAATTTAGTGCCAAGATCGCTATAAAATGGTTGGATCATTTTACCGCTACAGTACGTGTCTCACTGCCGATGCAATCTTCTATCTGTATTAGGGGCAAGTGCGTCCTACAAGGAAGTACTGTTGAAACATCCTTGCAGGGGGTGCTTGGTGCGCTCTATCCTGCCTCGATAGAGTTCAAAACCGGATTCGAAACCTAGTAAGCGATGCACTTTGTTTTCAGATGCGATATATAAAGAAGTTATTGCTATTAATGTGATACCAAAAGAAACCATGGATTGGGGTTCAATTGATTATTTTCTATAGAAATATCGATACTGTGAGAAAGTGTCTGTAGAAAATGGAATATATATTCTTGACTAGATTGTAAAGTCTATATTTATAGTCTGTTAACTGTCAGGAAGATTGCTCCGAGCAAAATCTAACTGGAATCAGTACTAAATCTTGGCGTATCTCGGCCGTATATAGTTGATATTTTTATTACCAGGCAAATACGAAGATTTTTCCAAAAAGTTACGCCTCCTATTCTTTAAATTCAAAAAGGGTAAGAACTACGACGGCGGAGTTAGTATTATTAAAACGAGCGAGCATTTGTGCTCCAGAATATATTTTTTCCGCATAGTCACACCCATTCACAATACATATCTGCCAGGAATTCAATGACGCATCTCTGCTTCTGACGCACTTTCATGACAGGGACTGCTTTCTGGGAGTCTCACACAATCAATATCTGCAACAGAAGTAAACCTTTCTGCTTATAAATGCATAAGTTCAGTCATAATAATAATAATAATAAAATTTGCAATCTCATATGATCCGTTCGGGCGGAATAAATATATATGAGGTATTACTTTTGGAACGCCGCTCGTACTTTTAAAGACTTTAGAATAATACATCTATTTTTCCATCAATCTTAGCAACATAGGAGATATATGTTAACTTTTTTTAAAATTATATGACCAACATGAAAAGATAAGGACATCTATTAGATATTCATCATCTTTGTTTATATTCAGATTTATGAGAGTCGATAGCAATTTGAAAATTACTCGAAAGTTATAGCAAAGAAAAAAGCTTTTATCTTGTCCGAATCTTGGACATTGAAGAGATTGCATAACATATTTGACTTGAAGGTGAATACTGTATACATAGGTTCAATGACCTAATTTTGTATTTTAACCTACTTTAATAGGATCTACGTATGGATATAAAAGTAAAAAAAGAAGTTCCCTTCTTTGCATAGAAAATAGTTCGATTTCTCCACTACTATATAAATGGGACTTTGTGTGTGTGTGCGTGTGTGTGTGTGTATGTGTGTGTGTGTGTGAGTTCGTTCCCTATCGATCGAAAATGGCTGAGCCGGTGTTTATGAAATTTCACACGAAGTTACTCTATATACTATCATATTTTAAACTTACACTATCAAATATTTTGCTCTGCGTACTTTTCTTTTTCTCACACGAATTCTCAATTCATCCGAAAACGCTATTTTCATTTTTGTCCAAATCATAAAGATCACATTACAAATGCGGCGATAAAAATGACCGAATAGTTGTTAGTTATTTTTAAGAGCTACGAGAACTCAGAATTCACAGACGCATTGAATATCTTGAATAATCCATACGTTTCACTTTTGACGTAACTGATGACATTAAACGGTTTAGTGGGCTCCTTTGCTTTTCTACATTCAACACGTGATTAATGTTCCGCTGCACATGTCAGCAGTTTCATGAATCTGATAAGAGAGGGTATCTATTCGATAGTCAGCATTTTTTTAAAGTTAAATATCTGTACGTATATTTTTTGGATTAGAAAAAGGACGGTTTGAAAATCTATCAGGGAACAGTTTTGATTCTGACTCCAATGTAACCGTTCGTTAAAGATAAATTTCAATTAAACTAAATGAAAATGATCGACTTGTTTCCCAAGTCAAAATGATCCCGTTTCCATCTCGACGTTTTCTATTGTTTCCATTCTTTCTTCTTCCTTGAGTTCTGATCTTTCCCACATCAAGTTCAGATTAATCAAATCCCGTTATTTACTTCCTTCCCACTGCACAAAGATGTGACAGAAGCTTAGAAATCGAGGAGAGCATGCTAACGTCTGAAAAAAAAAATGGCACACTGAGCTCGAACAGTTGCTTGAAAAGTCCTATTAATATTCCGAGGTCGGATCGCCTCAGGCAGTTAGCAATAAGAAAACTCAACCACTAAGATATTGACTTTCAACTAGTCTAGTGCTAATGTATAAATTACTAAAAAACTAATATATATTTATATTGAGAACTCTACCAACCTCCTCCGACACTTTTGGGTCTAAACACTTGAAATTTTTAGATATTGGACATGGATCTAACTTAATAACTTGATTTCAGCCCAAAACAATAAATTTAAAGGGGTCATGATAGGGGTCAAATTTTTTAAAATTTGACCTCTGCGGTCTCTATCAAATTACTCAGACAATTTCTGGTTTAAACATTTGAAATTTTACATGAAAGTTATTTAGAGATAGGGCAAGCTTTTTAATCGGTTTGGGTCGAAAATTTAAGCTACCAATATATAAACGTATGTATGTTTGCATGCCTGCCTAAAACTTTCGACAGATTCCACGAATTTTTACAAGATCAGTATGGTTTTGAAGCTCCACACTTCAGACGACAAATACCGAAAAATTGGTTAAAAACATTAATTTCTTCACCCTCATCTGGGCACTTTTCAACAAGGCAGGGTTGCTTTTTTCGCCGATTTTTTTGAAAATCATCCCCATCTTTTCGATTGTCTAGCCTTAATTTAAACCTACGTCACTTCCGGTTTGGCGTTGGTCGTAACAGCAAAGATATCAGGGGTTTTCCCCGTTCTTTTCCTCCTTCGGGGTACGGGTTCGAGCCTACCTTCCTACTACCATATTTTTTTTCTTTTTGGGGGGGGCTCAACACACACCTCCAAACACCCGAGCAACGCAGGGCACCCATGCTAATATATATATATATATATATATATATATATATATATATATATATATATATATATAAAATGAACTCATTTTTTCCCGTCTGATTTTGACATTAATAGGATTAAAAATCAAGATATTTCATGAAAATATAATATGCACAAACGGCAGAACAATATCTGAGGTGTGTTATAGGCTTATTATTTCTCAAATTCCTCGATAATCTTAGATTTCTATAGTTTTTCTGCTGAGAAGTCACGGCCAAAATCGGTTAAGATCAATGGAAGTGGTAAAATATTTTCTCTCTAATAAATTCCTCCTCCCCCTGCCACCACTTAACACCGTTTGGGGATCGTTCACAAGGAACAGTTGAGAAGAGAACACCGGTTTGGCTTCGTAGTTCTTTCATGTGAAGTTATTTAAAATCACTAAACTAAGCTGCAGTGCTCTGTGGCGTAGTGGTTAGCGTGCTGGACAATTCACATTATATTTTCACGTTCGCGCCGACCTACCGTAGTCGTTTTTTTTTTTTCCTAAACAACTGGAATTGACTTTTCTTGGTGGCCGAACTGTTAACGTTGCAGATGTTTTTTTTTTGTTTTTTTTTTTCACACTTTATTTTCCTACTTTTACTCATGACTCCGGGTTTGATCCTTCCTACTTACCTACCATAACATTTTTTAAAACTCCCCCCCCGTCCCGGAAACAAACACTCGGGCAACGCCGGATACCCCCGCTAGTATATATATATATACGAGATGTATATGTATATATATATATATATATTCGAGATGTATATGCACATATATATGTATATATTTATATATATGCATGCAAATATGTATATATATATGTATATATGTGTGTATATATATGTATATACATGCATATATAGATATGCATATATGTGTGTGTATGCGTGTGTATTAATATATCAAAGTATGTGCACGTTTCTATATAATTAGGGTGTTTGTATATAGATTAAGGTTACGTTTGTATGTTTAGTAAGCACATATATGTTCAATCACCTTCATACAAATTACACTTTACACTAAGGCGAGAGAGAGAGAGAGAAAGAGAAAGAGAGAGAGAGAGAAGGATAGTGACCGAAGTGAAAAACAAGAAGGAAAATTTGGGTTTTTGCATGTCGTATAAAAACATGACTGTTTATCTTAATTTATTCCTTGATTCTGGTTCCGTTTTACTCAGAATTACATGTTAATTCCTAAAGATAACATCGGAAGGCAATGATTTAGTACAAGCTAATTTGTGAAGAGGAAGAGAAGGTTTCATCCTTACAATTAGCGTGTAAATATAAAAGTTTGCTCATTTTTTGTCAGCTTGTGAATTTTCAAATTTGTATTTCGAAAAGATTTTTTCTTCTTTTAGCAACCATTATAAAAAAAAACATTATAAAAAAACATTATAAACAAAAACATTATAAACAAAACCATTTTAAAAAAAAAACATTATTAAAAAAGCCATTATAAAAAAACATTATACAAAGAGAAAAAGAGAGAAAAAAGCTAGATTCAATGTATTTATTATTTTTATAAACTGAGACTTAAATTTTGTAATTATTTATACAAATAAAACTATGGTAACCAAGTCGCATATATTTTTCTAGCATTCATGACGAACGAAAATATATTACAGAAGGCAAAGGGTAAAGCTGAGCAGCTTGAATCTTGAAAAATAAACATATACTATACTAAACTACACCCTGCCAAAAGGAGGTAGTAATTCCTGGAAGGATTGATTCATGAGAATATATAATACACTACGCCTAAAAGAGGGAGTAATTTTGGCCATTATTTGTAGTAGAAGTTGAAGTAGTAGAGTATGTTTAATCACTCGGAGTTTAAACAGAAGTCATCATTAGTGATAACTATAACCGGTGGGTTTTGCTGGAGTCTGAGTGACAACACGTCTCCTCTGATTTCAAGTACTCTTCATCTCTTTCGTTACTTATTACTAATGATTTTGCATTATCGCAACACTCACTTTAAATTGATTTATAACTATCAGCGACTATTATTATATTTTTTACTCACCAAGATTTTCACACGTTATCATAAAAACATTTCTCTCTGAAAACAACCTGTGATGTTCCCTGGAATGTAGGTGGCAACAGTCTCTCCAGATTTCCAGTACTCTCTACTACTTTCGATAGCATTTGCAAATGAAATTGCATTATTGCAACAGTCGTTTACCAACGATTTCTCGCTACCCATGTCTTCACTGTAATTAGCAGTAAGACTCCCCCAATCCCAGCCCTTTTTGCATTCGTCCACAGAAAGTTTTCGTTAGTGCTTTTTCTTCTCTATCGTTCTATGCTCCTTGGCCCTTCACGACTATTGGTATGGTGCCATTTGATGCCCACATTTCAATTTTGGGAGGGGGGAGCTTATTAACTTACAATTGTACGATTTCAGTTTTGTTTTCTATTTAGTGGTTCTCTATCTTTTTGTTTTAGTTCTATTGCAGTTTATCCGGTTAGCGTTTGTAGCTCATGTGTATTGGTCTCTGGATTCAAGAGTTCTTATTAATATTTCAGTCGTTTTCATTATTGTAATCTGTTGTATTTTCTCAGCCATTCTTCTAATTCCAATCTTTCCGATTTTTTTTTTATTTTATTTTTTTTTTTTAGATTGTTCCTAGTGCCCATATTGGTATTATCTTTACTCTCTTTATCTTCAACAATCCTTTCAGCTCTCTGGTCGGTTCTGTTGTGCTTTTCCTTCCCCATGATGTTCGCTCTGCGGGGTCAGCTGGAATGGCAAAATCCACAATCTGGCAGAACTTTTCCTTCTTATTAATAATTATGACACGCAGTCTTTTACTTGCATAGGTTTATCTGTTTGAACATCTATGTCACCTACGATTTTGTCATTTCAGTTTTAAAGTACAACCGCCAGTTTCTGATTGTACTAATTGTCTGAGTATTCAAAATGCAGTCGTTTGCATAGTTCCCACTGTACTTTTCTCGCTTGATCACAATATTATATACTTTTTGGGGCTGATTTGCTGCATCCACTTATTTGATTTATCATTTCGTCCATTTGTCGATAAAGTCTGCATTTGTTGTTTTCTTGTGATACTTGTTTTGATATAGTTGGTTCAAATCGCGTTTTCTTGTGCCGCTGTCATTAGAGAGTCAGTTTCTCTGTTTAGGTCTCTATTTTATAGCCATGTCCAAGTATTTTCGTGTTTTTCATCTTTTGTCATCTTTATGTATCTGTGTAGCTGCATCCCCCATTTTTCTTTCCTCGTCTTATCCTTTATCTGCCTGTTCATTGTCTTGTTCATTCTTGCAATGTCTCCTGCTGCGGTAATTATCCTTTCTGTATTCCACGTTATGTATTTTATGACTCATTTTTTATCATTCACACCGTGTTCTATATAAAATAATCTTCTTCCTTCGTCGTTTCTTTTCACGTAGAGTCGATTAGAATCATTTATTGAGTGTATTTTATTGTTCATCATCATAAGTTTTATTTTTGGTCCAGTCTTTGTGCAATCCATAGTACATTATTTGTTGTACTGTCCATGTGTGTATACTTTTTTATTAGGTTTCTCCGATATAATTTAGTTTCCAGGAGTCTTCTTCTTCGTTGTCCCTTTCCGATTTATACAATTTGCTACCAGGATAACTGCAAAAGAGAAAAGCATTCCAGTGCCTGTCCTTAATGCCACGGAATTGGAACGTGTCTTTATGTCAAGGTCGAATCACGTCCGTCACACTGAAACGCTTTAATCAAACCTACACTTGACCATCTTATCAGAAGAAAAAGCACTTATCAATTCATTTTGAACGATGTCAAAACATCGTTAATTCACTACCCGCACAGCAGCAGACTAATAACATAATGGTGAGAAGTCTTGGCTGTCGTTTGGGCGGTTGGGTTTCGATCCTGGCTTAAGGTAATCTAGCCGCACTGCTGAGCGGTGATACAGCGAGACAGTACTGTATGTGGATAACAATTTGAGACAAGATCAAAGTGTAGTATCTGTTCTTCAGATGTTGCACTTCAATTTCTTGTTCTCTGTCATTGGAGGAGAAATCCTTCACGACTGAGACAATTTTTATTTTTGTTCCTTTTCTCCAGATTAACAAAAACGACCCTGGTGTCTAACTCTGTCCCGTGGGGAGGCATTGTAAATAGAAACAATATATATATATATATATATATATATATATATACGTATATATATATATATATATATATATATATATATATATATATATATATGGGTGTGTAGGTGTGTGCGCGTGTGTGCGTGTGTTATACTAGTGTTATTTAGAACCCGATATTAAAAGTAAAAAGCATTTTTTGTGGGGAGAGGTCCACCTTATAACAAAACTGTAAATATTAATATATAGTTTCTATTAAGATTTTAGAGTTAATTTCTTTCATAAATAGCTTCATAGTGTATTATGCTTATCAGTATGATACGAATCTTATTTTGGGAAATACAATTATTACGAAATATGGTATAGAAACAATCGGAGTGATAAGTGCACCTTATACCACAGAGAAATACCATTTTAAGTGAAGCAAAATACAGCGTAGTCAATGCATAAATGGTTATCATTTGGGTGTAATAATGTACGTTAGTTCACCGGTAAAACGTTGCTATAAATATGAATTTCTCTGACACATACTATTAAATAGTAGCTTCCTTCAGTTTTGACAGATTCTGGATACTCACTGTATGGGTGCTGCGCGTGGAATTTTTGTGACAAGGGTTGCGAAATCTCTAACCACAGGTCTCCTTATCCGACATTGTAAAATACCAGTAGCAAGTGGAGGTTCAGGACGACTGGAAACAATACTGAGATCCGCCCGGACCACATACAGCGCCTAGAATTCTCAAATGATCTCCCATCTGGTACTAGGCAGGCTAAAGGTTGCTTAACTTCGGTGATCTTACGAGTGCCAACGTGATTATATCGTATATACGGCATATTACGTAATACACACACATACATACACACACACATATATATATGTATATATATGTGTATATATATATATATATATATATATATATATATATATATATATATATATATATATATCATTGAATGAAATACTTTTGAAATCAGTTGTGACCATCATTTTCACGCTAGGTTGACGCTAAAACAGGTTTAGGGCATGCCGCTTTGTTGAATGGCGTTTATGCAGAACAGTTCCACGCAAAATAACTGCGAGTCACTGGAATTATCAATTTTAGCATAAAAACATTTTCTTTTTCAATGTTATCTGATTAATTTCTCAAAGCATGAAACTTATGGTCATGACTAATTAGAAACATGTATTTTATTCAATTATTCAATTATAATAACGCTTATTATGAAAAACACCGATATATATATATAATATATATATATATATATATATATATAGAGAGAGAGAGAGAGAGATAGATAGATAGATAGATAGATAGATAGATGTGTGTGTCTGTTATAATTCAAACATGGCGGAATAAATAGAGAAATAATTGAAAGTTCTCTTCCAATTTTTAATTTTGTAATCATGCTCATATTCCTTTATTTTCTTTTAAAGTTAATAAATCATTTTTTCCTCTGATACGTTAAGGACGGAAAAAATTCAAAAATTGACATAATAGTTGCATGAATGATTCTGCGCTACGAAACAAGTGCTGTCAAGAATTGTGCATCTCAACGTACTTGAAGAAAAAAGGTAAAACGTTCGCCGGCTGTAAATTGGGAACATAGACTTTTGTCATTTATATATATATATATACTTATATATATATATATATATATATATATATATATATATCGTCAAAGAATGAGAGTTAATATAGAAACGTTGTTTTAATTTGAATAAAATACAATACACATCAATGCGCTTGAAACCAAATACAACGTAATATTAGGAAAATAAACAAATATTTTACTTGTTTGAAATTTATCACAAATATATTTCAGACGTATTCTCCATCTTCAGTGTGCTGTTTCTTTTTTTTATTTTCTTCTTCCTTGCCATCTTGTTAATTTGGAGAAACAAGTTTGTAAAGAGCCACGTGTTGTTTCTAACGGTTGTATTTTGAAATGTTTGAACTGAGCGTGGGCAACGCGAGAATAACGTCAAAGAATTTATTTATGCTTATATATATATTATTTTATGTATCTACATAAATTGTTATAAGGATATATAATATTTTAAGCATAATTTTTCAGATTTACCAGACTACTGTTCTCATCTTGATTGCCGTTTTCACAATGTTTCGATCGATGTAACCTCCGACCTTCTTCGGGTGTATCTTGTCGAACTCGGAAATGTTTCTGTCGAATTAGGGAATTTTGGCGGAATTTCGAACGTAACCCTTTATTTACTTCACGGGGGTAGCATGCTCTGGTTCCGTCAGCCATGACTAAATAGAGGTCCTAAATAATTGTATTTTCCGTTCGCCCACACTGAGAATTGAATCGTTAATATTCAGGAGAATATCACTTTTAAAATTGATTTTCCAAGTACTCTAACGACTGCGCCAAGAATGCTTAGCTGACAGAACAAGAGCATGCTAACCCCCTCCGTGAAATTAATAAAGGGTTCCGTTCGAAATTCCATCAAAATTCCCGAGTTCGACAAATACATTCCCGAGTTCGACAAGATACACCTGAAGTCGGACGTTACATCGACCGAAACGTTGTGAAAATCACACTCAATATGAGAACAGTAGTTCGATTAATCCAAATAATCCAAATAACCAATCCTCATCTCAAAAATTCAGAAACGCAATCATTTTTCAGTATTTGCTTCAACAGTGCCCAATACGTGTTAAGCTAAATAGTAACTTATGAATATATGTGGAATTCAGCTACACAGAATCTTCCTCGTTTAATCCACGTGTGGAATCGTCAAGATAGAATGAATTCTAGCTGTAATTTCCTTCGCCGATGAGACGCGAAACATTTTGTGTAGCTTTATTGTTCTATATATTTTCAAAACATACTATATATATATATATATATATATATATATATATTTATATATATATATATTTGTGTGTGTGTGTGTGTCAGAGAGAGAGAGAGAGAGAAAGAGAGAGAGGCAAACACGTGAGTGTAGCATTTGGGTTTCCCGGTGAATTTCTAATTATAAATGATGAGGTGTTCAAAATAGTCTAGCGAAAATAAATGGACTTTCCTCTTTTTTAATAAATTCGTCATGAGTATAATAAAGGATAATTGTGGCTCAGCAAATCAATATTCATTTGCGTGAAAATAGAAAATGCATTATTGTTTTGCGTTGAATCCTACCTATTTTCGAGGCAATTCGTTACATACGAAATGTGTAAATCGACACAACTTAATAACAAACTGTTTTCTACCCGATTATATTTTTTTTTTTCCTTTTCAGTTCATTGTGAGTCAAAGTTGGGATTTTCTGAATGGAATGTACGGTGACAATCTCAAAATTATGACAGTGTCTTATAAATCAAAAGCTGAAATCGTAGTATTAGACCTGGCGTCATACGATGTTCACTTCCAAAGATAATTCTTATAAAACATTGGGGAGATCTTCACACAACTAATCAAACACTACATATGATCAAATACACATTAAATGATTACTTAATCTCTGGAATCAGTATGATACGTATTTTATTTTGGGAAATACAGTGGCACTTCATTTCTCAGATCTTACAGTGCTTATGCAGATTGGCACTTATGTAGCATTTAAAATTAACGAAAATACAGGAATGCCGGTATGGTGTTCGTAGCAGTCACGAGACGAAAAGGAAAAAAATCCTAAAATCACGTAATGTGATCAAGTAGTTAATTTATTCTTGAAGAGATCAAACTTTACTGTTTCGATGAGGGTGAAAAAAGTGTCAATCAACCAATTCATAGACAAGTGGAGAACACCCAAATACACATGAAAACTGTCAAAATAATCATTGATTACATCCCCTTATTATATTCTCTAGAAAAACACGGCCCCATCTGTCACTTATCGGTAGAAAACGGCAATTTTGTTTTTCGTAAAAAATAAATAAATAAAAACTACTTAATCAACTTTTGTTATTTTGGGAATATGCAAACTTCTTTCCGTGACAAGTGGGTAAAAAATACAAGTTTTTTTTCATTTTTGTTTAACTGCCATTCTGTATAAGCACCTATCTTACTGCTGAATTTTTCTGTGTAGATATGTCATGGTCAAGTGCAATATATTTAATCTTCAATCCAAATGAGTTTACTAAAGATGGAAAATAAAAATAAACATCTATTTTGTGCAGCTAAATTTTTTTTTAAATATCGATAAGTGTCTAATAGTGAATTTTTCAGAGAAAGTAAAATCATGTCTACAATAGAATGGAGCTCTATCATTTCGGCTCTAAATAAGATGTGAACGATATTTTTCACGCAAAGAGATGTTTTACTTCTATATTAGAATACTAGCGGAGGATGGGAGCGCCCGCCTTTGCCCGGGCGAAAAATACGTTTAAATATGATATTTTAATTTGTCCATATTTCGTATATATCATTATGGAGTTGTGATTTCAAAAATTCTTTTTTTAAGTATCTTGATGCCATCAGCTTGAATCGAAACTGTAGTATTCAAATCTGGTGACGTTACCACAGTACCGACGTAATACGCATATAAAGCGATTAAAAATTAAAAATAAACTAAGATGAATGTACAAAATGTTTAACGATTTTTTTCAATTTTTACCCATTTTTGACCCCATAAAAACAATTTGGACCGGCTAAAGACACATGAAAGAATGGCCCGAAAAAAATTCAATCATTCGAGGCTCCTAACGCCGCTCTGCGACTTTTTGTTTCGGTGGAGATAGAGTTAGAAAATATGGAGACAGACAGAAAAAACAGGCAGGCATAACAACGGAGAGTCAGATCGACAGGCAGACATATAGCCGTTTACGTATTAGATTTATAAAACATTTGTGAATATATATATATATAGGTGATTTGAGCACTATAAAATAGGTGGCGGGTGTCTATTTAAATAGACATTCCGACGAGTTATTTACGGGCGTCAATTCCATGGTCGAGTTGGAGAACCGCCGACTGTCAACACGACGGTTCTAGGTTCAATCCTTGGCTTGAGAGAGATGCTAGTCTAGCGGCACTGATGAGTTGTGATACACCGAAACAGGACTGTATGTCGATGACTAGAAATATATTTTAAGCCCCCCTCTCTGGGTAGAGCACTGTCGTAAATAATCTCACCCGCTACTTAATTGGCTGAAAATGCGAAGCTCGTTGTTTGTTTGTTTACGAACAGGTGATTTGAGCACTATAAAAGTGGTGGTGGGTGTCTATTTAAATAGACATTCCGACGAGTTATTTACGGGCGTCAATTCCATGGTCGAGTGGGAGAACCGCCGACTGTCAACGCGACGGTTCTAGGTTCAATCCTTGGCTTGAGAGAGATGCTAGTCTGGCGGCACTGATGAGTTGTGATACAACGAAACAGGACTGTATGTCGATAACTAGAAATATATATATATATTAGATGTATACCCGTTTCAGGGTAACTAAAATTATATAGAGAATATTTTGCTCCACTCTACTTTTATATCCCCCCCCCCCATTTCAACGGTTAAAACTTAATGTAACGATACTAAACTTTCTACCCACATTCCGAATTCCAATTTTGAATAAAATCAATTAGATGATTTTTATTCTGGAAATCTCTAACATTTAAGTCTTAGGTTGAAGGGCCTCAAGACAAAATTGAAATTCAATGAATCCTATTTAAGTGGTGTATAATTATAAGGGCTATGACAACAGCATATTCTTTTTATTGTTTTGACTCTCGAGTATATATCCGACACAGTTAATAAACCGAGAACCACATCACTCTACATAAAAACATATAAAATATCAATGGATATATTCCTGAGAACCAAAACAAGGAAAAGAATATGTTGTTGTTGTTGTTGTTGTTACAGCCCTTGTAATGACTCTAGATAAAATCCAATGCCAATCTGAAATATTTGAATTGTTGTGATTGTGTAAGGATCAGCTAATTAGTTAAGAGTGGATCTAATAGGCAGAAATATAAATATTTATACATACGTTATATTTCTGTACCGATTTAATGTTACTATTTACAAAATAATGGTATGCATATGTTACTCACCAAGTTCCCTAAAATATACATTAAAACAAACGTAATAATCGATTCATTAGATAACGATTTTATCCTGTCACCGATATATACGGAAGCCTCCAAAACTAAGAGAAAAAAATTTTAAGCCTAATATTTGTTAAAAATAACGACTGTGAAAAGCTGAAATTTTGACAACTGGTAGTCATTATCATCCATAATAACATACTAAAATTTGAATCATTTGCAAAGGATAGAAAAAGAATTATAACGATTATTTATTTATTTTCAAAATAGGAACGTCCAAAAGTAAGGGACAAAATTGAGAAGAAAAAAAACAAAGTAAACAGTATGCTATATTGAAATATTTGGATTTCCTCTAGAGTCTTAAATTTTTTAATTTGTAAACGTTGCGAAACGCCAAAAACTTGATTACTCTGTGATACAAGCTATTGTGAAGCTACACAAGGAAAAGCACACCATTAGAGAGATTTCAGAGAAAGTGAAACGTAAATCCTATAATGATACTGGCGAAATAGTTAGCGCTTTTAAAACCGGCAGACCCCGCAAAACTTCGGCAAGAGAAGATTGAATAATGCAGCGTATGTCATTAAAAGACCGTTTTAAGTCTTGGACAGAAATTAAAAGGGTTATGAATGGTACCTCATGTGTTAGTGTGTCAAGACAGACTGTTTAGAGACGACTGCAAGATATAGGGCTGTTTAATCGAACCCCAAGGAAGAAACCACTTGTTAGTTGGAAGAATAAGAAGAAGAGATTAGAGTTTGCAAACACGTATGTAATTTGGACATATGAAAATTGGGCAAAAGTATTTTTCAATTATGAAAGCAAATTTAATTTATTTGGAAATGATGGAAAAAACAATGTAAAGAGACGTATTGGTGAAAGATCAAGCGCAAAGTGTACTAAGAAAACTGTCAAGTTTGGGAGCGGAAGCGTCATGGTATTTGGAATGTTTTCTAGCCAAGGTACAACGCCCCTTGTCCGGTTACAAACTCGTGAAAACGCACAGATCTATAAAAACATTGTTCAAGATCATGTTGTGCCAATCATAAAGAATTCAGGTTTTGATAGGACTACCTTTATGCAAGATAATGCTCCATGTCACAAGGCAAAGGTGGTAATGAGTTACCTTAGCGAGCAAAATTTCGAATTATGCAAAGTCCTGATTTAAATCCAATGGAAAATCTTTGGAAGACCTTAAGAATGGAAGTTATGGAAAGAAATCCCACTAACACGGAGGATTTGTGGGTGAAGCCTTAAGAAGATTGGTCTAAAATTAGTATCCAGGATTTTCAAGAACTGATTCATTCTTGTTGTCGAAGATGTGCAACTGTCATCGAGAGGAATGGCTCATTTACTCAATATAGATTGTACATATATTTTAATTGTTTACTTTTTTGCTGTTTACATTCTTTTTTTCAATTTTGTCCCTTACTTTTGGACGTTCCTATTCTGAAAATATATAAATAATTGCTATAATTCTTTTTCTATCCTTTTCAAATGATTCAAATTTTAGTATGTTATTATGGATGATAACGAATACCAGTTGTCAAAATTTCAGCTTTTCACAGTTGCTATTTCTAACAAATATTAGGTTTAAAAAGTGTGTCCCTTTTTTTTTGGACGCTATTGTATATATATATATTGGTACATTTATACAGAATTTTTTCATTAAAACAAAAATTAATAAATACAACGGAAGTACTTTATTTTATTATTCTATTTTCTTTTTTTTTCTAAGTTTTCGTATGATCATTTTTCATATCGATATCGAAGATATTATTAAAATTCTCATAACAATCAGGGGCTCTTCAGGTGGAATTGGTGGAATTAGTGCGGTGGAAATGAATTGGAATAATATTTCAAAAGAGAAAAGTAGAAAAGTAAAATTCTCAATAAATTGTAAGCAATGGTGGCGATTTATATCTATATATACATATATATATATATGTGTGGGGGGGTGTCTGTATGTAATAAAAACTTACATTGATACATATTTAATTAAATAGGAAATTCATGGCTGTTGCTTTTTAATTCATTTTTCTGATTTGTCGCAATAACGATCAAATTTCTACTGTGTTCATTAGAACTCGCCATATTTTAGTCGAAAACGTTTGCTAATATGGCGAATTTATGATATATTCTATACAACATTAAATTCCCTCCTCTATAGCCAAAATTTTTTTTTCTGTATAAGTAAAAATAAAATCTGTATATTAAATAAAAATTAAAGGCTAACACCTCTTTATTGCAAACCGTGCTGCTTCAGCTAGTATATATATATATATATATATATATATATATATATATATATATATATATATATATATATATATATATATACTAGACGAAGTACCCGTCGTTGACTGGGTTCAAAAACAGCCTACGGAAAATGAACTGTGATTGATGAAAGTATGATAGGTTATGAAAATGAAGGGGTTGTAAAGAGATAAGTTTTGATACTCAAAAATTTTACCCTAAGCAAAATATGATGAAAGTAAAGATAATTTTCGCGAAAATATATTTTTTATATCCACTTTGTTTCCATTCGTAGCCAAGAGTGACCAACAAAATGATGCTTCCTTACAAAGAGAAAATGTTATATATATAATAATATAATTATACAAGAAATAAATGTTACCATAGTCAATAAAATTTACTTTTATGGTAGAAAAGTTCATTGGTTTGTATTTTTAAGTAGTTTGTAAACAAAAATTTTTTTTGATTCACGAATCCGTTTAAAAAAAATTTAAATGGCAGTGACTTTGAAATGGAAAGCCCAGTTTTCAATTTTACGGAGGGGCACCTGAGCATTCTGTGTTAACAATTTAAGAGAGTTCCGTCAACGTAAGGAATATTTATAAATATATTTTAATTTTTTTCCGTTATTTTATGCTTGAGGAATATTCGATTATTGCATGTGTAGTTTATATAAGAATTCATTTAAGTAGTTATCGCTTCAAATTTCGTTTTAATTTAGGTTCGCTGAAATTATTTCAAGTAAAGAGCATTAAAAATTATTTCGAAACAAAATAAAAACATGAACTGAACTTTTATTGACTATGGTAACATTTATTTCTTGTATATTTATTTTTTCGGGTAGTCGTGTGTTCGCTTTTCTGCTAAACACTCTTACTAAATAATATCGACGAAATATCGAAAAACAAAGAAACTAAAATAGTTTTGAAAAATAATGAAGCTTTACTTACTTCAGTAAAATAATCCGAAACAGCAAAATGGGATATTTAAAAAGTAAACACGTAACTACTTTAGTTTTTTAAAGCAAAGAATCGATATAAGAAGAAAATGGCGCCCTCTTCAAGCCGAACAGCTTAATTTCAGTTTTACAGTAATGAACGGTCTAGTATTTCGCCGTCGGATGCTGGGTTGTACTATTGTAATGTAAAGAATACGCAGAAAGGGTTGTAATGAACTTAATTCCTTCTAGTACACTGACAAAAAAAGCTTAAACAGATATATAAAAAATAAAAAAAGGTTATGTAAATGTTTTTAACAAGACACGTAATCACGTGAGAAGGATTTGTTCTTCTTTTGACACGATAACAAGTACCGTTCTTATTTTTATTATTTATCTATTTTCGAAAGAGTGCCACGTGCAAGTGGAGAAGGAAAAAACAGAGTTATGCAAAATTTGTGGCGAGAATTGTTTTCCGACTTTTTTTTTTTGCTTTTACTTTAATAAGAACGTGAATTTATTCGACACAATATGATACAACTCAAAAAAATAAATAAAAGCTAACGTAGATTAAGATTACAGTTTAAGGTGTTATCGTGGACCCTTTTAAAAAACCTTGTTAAACTTTGTGACATATTTACATTCTATGTAGGTCAGGCGCGAACGAACACCCAATAATTTTATTATACCATATTTCTTCAAACTGAAACATAATTATCAAAGTATGCTTACGCAAATAGATACGAAAAGTCTATGTTAAACTTTGTGCCATATTTCCATGGAGTACAGGCGCGAACGCAGACCCCACAATTTTAATATACCATCCCTATTTAAGTTGAAACATACTTATCAACGTAGACTTATGTACATCTATATCAAAAACCCTTGTAAACGTTTTTTTTTTCACTTTTTATTTCCATACTTTGGTGGCCAGGCGCGAACGCAGACCCCACAATTTTTATGAACCATCGTTTTTCCATACCCATGCACACATACACATTCCTGATCCTCCATACATCTATCATTATATGTAATCAGTTTTTTTTAAATAGTCAACCATATAGGAGCCTATTCGTGACCAGACACACACACACACACACACACACACACACGCACACACACACAGACGTTCAGCTTTATATTATATATATATATATATATATATATATATATATATATATATGTATATATATATCCATTCACGTGAAATCACCTTTTTCTTCAACCTTTTCCCCCTGCTTCATTATTTATTACCAAGTAAGATGTATGACTTACTTGTAGTTTCATTAAATACTTTTGCAAGCAAAATCCGATCACTCATTTGCTAAATCTTACCCTCTAATGAGAAGGAAAGTATTTCTTCGAAACTCCGCGGATTACGGTCTGTCCACTTTTTTGTGCTTCCTTTTTAAAATTAAATATGTGTGTAACTTATTTTCAAAGTGTTTTTTTTACATGTGTTATTAACTACTTGTTGTTTTATATATATATATATATATATATATATACATATCTATATATATATATAGAGAGAGAGAAATAAAAAGGAACAAACCGTATTATGTGTTCATCAACGTTTCGTCTTTATTTCGAGACTTTCTCTCGAAATAAAGACGAAACGTTGATGAACACATAATACGGTGTGTTCCTTTTTATTTCTCTATTTTGTCGGAATACTATTTCCATATTTCTCATCATAATATATATATATATATATATATATATATATATATATATATATATATATATATATATACTAGCTGAAGCAACCCGGTATGCAGTAAAGTGGTGTTAGTTTTTAATAATATATTTTTAAACATACTATATATATATATATATATATATATATATATATATATATTCCATGTTTAAAAATATTCAAAATATTAGAATCATGTAATTCCAACAAGGGTCGTTTATAGTGTTCAATTAAAGACAGAGGGGATGAGAGAGAGAGAGAGAGAGAGAGAGAGAGAGAGAGAGAGAGAGAGAAAGTAGAATTGTTTTGTGCCGTGTAAATTTTCAATCAATAGCGAAATTAGTTGTTAATTTTTACTATAAATGCTCAGGCATTTGTATAATTTTCCTTTGAAATATTTTTCCATGAAAATTGTTTGAGACAAGAAATGAAGCTGTCTAATGTAAGGTGCTAACAAGAACGGAAGGTAACTATTGCAAATTTAGAAAATGCCTATTTAACTTATTCTTGAAAAAACCGAGGTTGTAGATAAAAGAAAAACAGTGAAGAGGAAGAGAGTTCTACAAGCTTGAAAAGAAACTATTTAAATAGGACATTGTATTACAATTGGGTATTAAAACAGCGAATTGAGGGAAACCTCTTGACCAACGAGTCCAACGAGCTGGAACAAAGGAAGAAGGGAATAAATAAGATAATTCAGAGTAACACATACCATAACAGTATTTGCAGAAAAGACGGAGACTAGCAACATCACGTCTGTGAGAGAGATTGTAGTGAAGAAGAAAGTGTGCGACTAATTAAATTCCAGATACGTTTCTTCAATTCATCAAGAACCTTCAAATGGGACAGATTCATCAACCCAAATATGATAACAGTACGCCATACATTGTGTGATACAGGGTGGAACGATAAAGTTGTCGTTCTAAAGAAAACATTTCTACAGCTTTATTTAAAAACTTTTATTTAAGAAGCAATTCAGGTGACTTTATTTTGTAGTAAAGCTGATATCTTTTCAATGTAGCCGCTTTCAACATCAAACTCCGCTTCGATTCGTGTCCTAGACTGGGATCATGCCATTTTCCTCAAGTGCTGACGAATACTCGGCGGATGCGGCGATCAGGCTGGCTTTGTTGTTGTGCAAGGTCATGTTGGTGATGTTCTCGACGTATAACCAAACGAAGTAGTCTACAAGTTTGAGTTCCTTTGGACTTGTGGGCCGGCGTGAGTCCTGCTGTTACACTCAGGGTCTGCCAGCGGCCACCTGATTGCACTGGGGAATCACCATACTCTTCAATATATCCAGGTACACTTTGGTATTGATTTTCAAACCGAATTCGAAAATGTGAGATGGCATGATGTGGCCCTCACTTGAAATCACACCAAAGACCATAACCGTGGCCGGAAACTTTGTTTTCATCACTCATTTTGAGAGTACTGGCAGTATTGCTGTTATTGACCTTGGATCGGTAGCGGACATGAGTTGTATAACGCCGCACCTCTAATCTCGCTCGTTGAACATTGTGTCACTTTCAAACATGATAGAACACTCTTAGCGCTCTTGGGATTTGTACACAACTGGCCAACTAGTAGATAGTCTGTAGCAATAAAAGAAACCCTGTTTTCATCAAACGGAAATGAAATTATGTCATCTTTTCCAGGGCGACAATTTTATCGTTCAACCTTGTTGTAGATTTTTAGAGTAGATTTGTAGAGATAGAGAATATCCTCGAATGTGAGAAAATGTTTAGAGCGATAGAGAGAACCGATTTTATGAGAAGCAGAAAAAGCAATGGATTTAATATATGGATCCCACGAAAGATTTTATTAGAAAGAAGTTTTAGAGTCGATTTCACATCGAGTGCATAGTCATCCATAAGAATCTTAGAAAATAAAGAGATACACCTTCGATTGAAAAACTGTAGCTGAGTCTTAGCAGGGTTTAACGAAACAAGTCATTGCTTGTCCAAATCTATATCTGAGCCCAGATCAACTTCTAGATCAACTGTATATTTCAACTGATTCGAAGAACATGGGCGATAAGTAAATCCAGAATAGAGGCAGGAGTCATCAGCATAAATGTTAATTTTCTAAATGATATTCTCTAGAAGGTCTATTATAAAGAGAAACGGTGTTTTGACCTAGAATAGAATAGAGACCTGCGGAACAGCGGCATAGATAGGAAAATTAACTGAAGATACCCCATCAAGAGTTACTCGCATGTTTCGATCAGAAAAGGAAAGACCTAAAAATGTTAAGAGGTTTACCATCAATATCATAACCTCGAAATGTACGTAGACCAGCAGAATGTAAAACTCTGTCGAATGCCTTCGAAATGTCAAGCATAATGACTATACTACGTATTAATTATTTATAAACCGACAAGTCCGGTCAGTTAAAATAGTTAATAAATCAGCTGTTGAATGAAAACTACGAAAGCCATACTAAACATCATTAAGGAAGACCAGACTTTCCAGAAAATAAAAAAAGCCTGTTGTTAACCAATCTCTCAAAACTTTACTAATAACAGAGAGAAGACGAGCAGGACGTTATTTAGTTGGGTAATACCGTGCACCAGCATTTTTAAGGGTAGGGATAACAGAGGATTCTTTGCAATAAAACGGAAAACAGGACTGAGACAAACAGAAATTTTGTTCGAGAGGATAAAAGAAAGATCAGGCGCACGACGTTTGAAAACAGCAACGGGAATCAAGTCAGGACCAGAAGCTTTCGATTGGGTAAGACGGACAAAAATTCTAGCAACCATCTTTGGGGTAATAATTACAGAATCAAGAGTCTGACCAGTTTCCGAAGAAAAATATGGATAATCAGTACTAGAATCATCGATAGAAGAATTTTCAGCAAAAGATGAGCAAAAAGATCATCAGAAGATTTCTTTAGAAGATGAGATGATCTGGAGAGAAATAGCAGACGTGCTCCTTAAATAACACTGTTATAGATGCTTCAAAAATCACGAAAGCCCAACTTTTGAGATGAGATAGAGTGACATATCCTTTGAGAATACATAGACTTAACCTCAGAAATTGCCCTCTTGCAGACATTGCTAGTTCTTCTGTAGGATTGTCCAGAAGCTTCAAAACCATCCCGACAATACTGATTGAAGTAATGATTACGCTTGGCAATGGCTGAGTCACAAACAGATCAAAACCAAGGAGGAGTATGCAGTTTGATGTTAAACTGACAATGAGCAACGAAGGTGTTAATTCCAACAGGAAACCAACCAGTAGTCGCCTTAACAGCAGTATTCGGAGACATGCGAAAATAGGACCTCAGGGAATGTCACATAGGAAGCTGTGAAGCTCATCCTAATCAGCCATCATGTTGATAAACGCCTTCCTATGGAAGGGAAAATCAATCACAGATCAACAACGGCATGATCAGAAAAACTGAATGAACAATATTAAAAGAACACGGTTCAGGAACAGAAGTTAGAAAAAGATTAAGTAAAGATGTTTGATGAAGGTTATTATCAGGAAAGCGTGTAGGGAAGGTGAAAATTTCGGACAAGTCATGAGACAGAGTAAAGTTGACAGATTTTACGAGAGAGATCCGTGCAATTAGTGTGGGAAAGCCAATCAAAATAGTGAACATTAAAATCACCGAAGACAACGATAGCGTTTGACGTATGAAGCTGTAATGCATTATCAATACTGTTGGATACGTTTCTTATTGCATAAAATGTTCGTTAATCTATTTTTGTACTTCAACAGCCTTTCTTCCCTTATTTCACTCCTTTGTGTGTTCAATCACATTGCTTTGTACACTGTTAGTGTTTTGTAATCATCATATCTCTACTCTCTCTCTCTCTCTCTCTCATCCTATCGAATTTACTGTATAACTGAGATAAACTGTACTTTAATCTAGATACTATATGCTATCTTCAAAGTGTATATCTATACCCTGTGTTGATAAAGAAACTTGATATCAATAAAATCAATATCTTCTCAGAAACGATCGTACACAAAGTTGTTTATGTTGAATTCTTGGAACGTATGTCGATGAATATATTGTAATTCTTACATACGGTCCACACACACACACACACACACACATATATATATATGTGTGTACGTGTGTGTGTATGTGTTCGTTCTATCATCTTGAAGGAACCCCAATAAAATGCTCGATTCTTTTATAAGAATGTAGTATTTTTGTATTTAACAGACGTGAGAGTATAACAAATTTACAAATTATGAAAATAAGATTATAAAAAAATATTACAAATAAAAAATAGAAAAATATAAAGCAGTGAAAATAAAATTTTATAACAATAAACATATATATGATTAAACGTAGCTAACTCTTCTACTTCAAATTCGAAACCCTGATGTCGGTTTCAAAAAGACAAAAGCTCAGATAACTAGATAGATAAATAAGATAGATCGAAATTAGAAAAATGAATGATAATGCATGCCCACAGACAAAAAAAAAATATTGAAAATAGATAAGTCCACCACAACTGATTAGTTTATAATATTGATGGCAGTACCTACACGCGGTAATAAATCGTTTTGTTTTGTAGTTTAATTGAAAACGCTGCAACCTGTTTGGTCTCTTGTTCTCCGTTTCATTACATCTGCATCGTTTTCTTTAGATCAACTTAGTAAACCTAGTGTGTATATATTTATGAGTGTGTGTCTAGCTCTCTGTATATTTTAAATACAAAGATCTGACTATTTATATGTGTCTTTTTCTTACATAAAATGCAATCTCGAATTGTTTGTGATAATAGGATGATATGATTGAATACAGAATGAAAGACTTTATAATCTACAAACAAAGAGCACTAAAATTTACATTTTAGCCGTCTGGTTTGTTCTTTTGTGAAATTAAGGTATGAACTGCATTGATTAGGGTGATTCTTAAATCATAATCCCTTCTTTTCTAACTATATTTTTATATAGTGTTGTTTTTATTTTAATACTATAAATAATCTGCCTCAAGTGTACTTCGTCAAAGTAGTAATCTAGGATATTTTTATTATATGTTTCGAAGCCCTCTTGGTCCGGTGGAAAACAATCCACCGCCTTATAACAAATATCGGGCTATCAAAAATGCTATGATTAGATGGACCTACAAATCGACCCAACCATCTGCGAATGTGGAGAGGAGGGACAATACACTGTGACACGATCTTGTTTCCTTCTATTGCACAACCTGTGTAACTTCAAATAGTTTTCGGCGAATAACAATAATGAAAACGAGTCTGTAAAAAGCGACGATTACCCTGAGAGATTGCCTTATAAATGGAACGAAAATGTGTTGATATGCCGTAAAACAAGCAACCCCAACGAAACGTTTATCAACAGTTACGTCTCAAGTAAAAATGCATTCTTGAAAATGTTACGTGTTCATATTTATTCTTAAACAACTGTGCGTCTGCCATAAAAATGACGGGAAAAGTATGCTTCGCCTATGTTTACATTAATATTCCTACTCGTGAAAAATGCGTTTCAATCGGTGATGTTTACAAGAGAAATAGAGAGAAAGAAAGCACCTTCAACTGGAACAACGAGAGCAACGGCAATTAAGGGGTAGCTCCACACTCTCCAACGCCCGTAAACTGGGGCCTTACCATCAGATATAGTTTAAGGTCATATCCAGGACCTGAAAGATAGATAGGAAAAACTATCGAACATGGAGGGATCAGAATCGAGCAGAACATTTGACTTGTTTCTGACGACATTCACTGATCCGAATGAAACCCGTCAAATATCTCGTTTGATGTTTATACCTCCTGTGATTAATTGATTTTCTATTCTGTCTTTCACACACATATACAAACATGCACATATAAACTCTTTCTCTCTCACACACACATATATACATACATATATATGTGTGTTTGTGTGCGTGTGTTTGTGTGTGTGTGTGTGTTTGTGTGTGTGTGTGTGTATGTGTGTGTGTGTGTGTCAATCTTCAGTTGTCTTTTACTCATTCACCTATTCATGCTATTAGGAGTCTGACAGCTTATCTGTCTAAATGCCGATTCGCTCCAACGGTGTAATAAATTAATACATTGACATGTCTTGTTTACTCACACACACACGCGCGCACACACACACACACACACACACTTATATATATATTTATGTATATGTGTGTGTATATTATATATATATATATATATATATATATATATATATATAAGTTTTGGCAGATTACATTCTATTAAATATGGTGACAAAAAATAAAGGGCATGCTAATTAAAACTATGCAGATGTTAGTAGTTGACACTTGAATAACTTTATCTGAAAGAACTATTAGGTCGATATCTTCCCACTAAAAAGTCATGCCGATTTATCATTACTATTTAGTCACTATTATTTACCATCAAAGCATAACGAGTGATTGCCAACCAGCAAAAACAAGTGCTGATCCCAGGAGTCTAAGTGAAACAAGTCTCCTTGGCCTTCCAGAAAACCTCGCTTTTTTCTAAGAATCATTCCTTTACGTTTTCGTGACAGACATTTTACATTGAATTTTTCATTGGTAACAGTTATGGTTTTTGATTTGTGTCTTTGGAGAATTTGACAATAATCCTCTTCAAGGTTTTAGGTCCTCGTGCTATTCCAGTGTAGTTATGGGCCCGTGGCCACTTGGAGAGACACGTTGAATCTCTACGGTTCCAGGTAAGAATTGTCTGAAGATAGCGGTTTCAATCCTACCCAAAGCTGGCTAGAGGCTTACTTGGCCAAATCGTGGTGAGACGAAAAAAACTATAGATGGCAGTAATTGCTGAGAAAGCAGTTGGGAGATTCGAAGTTCCTATCCCGTCGCGGTTACCACCTGACAAAGGCCAGAGGAATAGTTGGCCGAAATGTTGTGAAACAACAATAATACTCATCTCGATAATGCATACCAATGTAATATATATATATATATATATATATATATATATATATATATATATATATATATATATATATATATATATATATACACACAGGGTGTCCGTAAAGTTACTATACAGTCTTATTGTATTATATTTGTATTAATAGTTAATATTTATTTTTCTTGATCGTGACTTGTGCACCAAAGTTTGTCAGAGTGTGGTGTCACGTTGTCGAGAATGTATTGGAGCTGAAGGCCTCCAATTTGAGTATTTGTCATAGAAATTGTTTGCTTTGATTGTTACAGTCTTTTCGCATGTAACACGTGTATTTTCTGAGAGTTTTATAAACATAAAGGTGTTATTTCTTTTTATTTCTTTTGTTACAAATAAATATTTTAATACAATATCTTACTGTACTGTTAATATATTACAGGGTGTCTGTATAGTAACTTTACGGACACCCTGTATATATATATATATATATATATATATATATATATATATACATATATATATATATATATATATATATATATATATATATATATATATATATATATATAGTTAGTTAGTTAGTCTTCCTGTCCTCCTTGATCTTTTTTTTTTGTATTACAATAATAGATAAAAGTACAATGACATATTGCTTTCTTTATTTTAGTTGTTATTGGGAAGGCGGGCCGGCATATTAGTTTTTTTTCTTCCGTGTCTATTCTGGTTTAACTTTACTTGGATTCGTTGAATTACCTTTTATATATAATATTTAATTCTTGAATATTTTTAATGTATTATTATTATTATTATTATTATTATTATTATTATTATTATTATTATATATTCACACACATACACGTATATGCATACACACACACGCATATATATATATATATATATATATATATATATATAGAGAGAGAGAGAGAGAGAGAGAGAAAGAGAGAAAGAGAGATGTGTTTTTTTGTTGTTGTTTTTTTGTGTTTGTTAGCGATACTTATTGAATGAATTCATTCAAATTATTCCCAACTCGCATTTAGGTCAAAATGCACTTCCATGTTTTATATGAAAGAGCATTTTGATCTAAATGCGAGGTGGGAATAATTTTCCCGTTGACCAGTTTGGTACTTCCAAATCGGGAGCGGCATATGTATTATTTTAAAATATAATTATCCACTGATACGTGTTTCGTCGTCTACGACTCATCAGAGTGGCTGAATCTAGCGAGATTCTAAATCTATATATAATTATTCCAACTTAAAGGTATTCAAAAGTTAACAAACCAATTATTTTAACGAGGTTATTGATGGTACTCGATAAAAAGAGCAAGATATACTCTGGTTACGACAATAGCAAACCTACTGTTTCGGTCGGACGATGACCTCTATCGGGTAATCTAAACTTCAGATTTCATAGAGGCATGCTCTTAAAATGAAAGCGAAAAGAAGTCTAGTTTTTAAATTTTAATTAAAGGCCTGAGACACTTGGTTTACAACTCTAATGAGAGAAAGGGTTTTTTTTGGGGGGGGGGTTACATGTGGGTTACCACTTATCAAGGCCCGAAGGCCACTCAGAGATAAGGGTTATTGCGTGTACAGTAATCAATGAGATAGTATTGTAGTAATCATTAGTACTGGGGGTTTTGACAGAGTGTCTTACTTAAGGAGGCGGTTTGTCAGGAATTTGTTTATGTTGGACTTGAAGACGTCCAAGTAGTAGTCAGGTGGGAAACAGGCAAACGGCAGAGAGTTCCACTGGCATGCAGTTCTAACAAAGAAGCTTTGCTCATGGAACCTACGTTAGATTAAGGCACAGATAAAGAGTGGGGAAAATTATTGACAGTAGTTTCAGTCAGACGGGTGTTTCTTGTGAAAGATTGGCGAGGGGGGGGGGCGAGGGATTGGAGCTCAGACGTGCACCTGCCATGGAAATAACGATAACGTCTGGGTAGTAATACAGACGTGAATATTCGGTGTAATGGGTATTTGAGGGGTTACGATAGTTACACAGCTAAGTTGGTGGGTACCGGAATAAATAAATAGACAGGAAAGAAGAAAGTTTTGCCAGATACGGTAGCACGGTGTAAAGAACAGCTTAGAATAGTAACATCGAGTGGGTGATAGAAAAAGAAAGTCATATGGTAAAAAAGATTAGTTAGTCAGGCTAGAAGTTGATAAACGATTTGATCACCAGACATTATGTAATATAAATAATACAGGTGACCCCCCCAAAAAAAAACATAGAAAGTATATCTACAACATATGCTGTAGAACGAAGAAAAAAGGCCAAAGACCCTAGTGTTTTGATGTGATGTTTTGAATATAATAAACTAGATATGACCAAAGTTTTATTTCATTCGGACAAAACATTAAGAAACGGGGTTTAATTAGAGTTGGGACCGTTTTTTTTTGGGGGGGGCACCCTGTACTTAATCTTATTAATATAAAATTTGTTGAAATCTTATTAAATAATTGTAAAGATAATATTCATTTTATAAATTCAATTAATAAAAGTAAAGGAATTAGGAAAAATATAAAGGCATTAACAAATTAAATCAAAATATGAAATAGAGTGATAAAAGATAATTAAAAATAATTAAAAATGTTTTTTAGAAAATTTAATTAAAAATATTTAATGTATTGGAAAATAAATTAATTCAATCAAGTTTGAGATATTAAAATTAAGTTAAAAGTCGTATTTTAAATAGATTTCAAGGGAATCTGCACAGATATTATCATTAAAACAGAAGAATTAAAAGACAATACACAAATAATCAAACATATACATATAACCCTAAACTGGATTGATAATGTTATGGATATAACAGTATATTAGAGGCAAATGCTCGAATATAAAAAAAAAATTGACTAGGATAATATAATATAGAAGAAAGGCAATTTTCTGAGGATAAAGCATCTTAAGATGTGTTATCATATACATGTCTATAAAAGAAAATGTATACACTTATAATTTAATATTGATACAGGATATGATACGATTTATTAATGTTAATATTGTTAGACTATTTTAGATCCTTAAAGTTGTGAGATCATTCTTATAATTGAGAGATAAAGAGATTAAGATTGAGGAAAAATAGAAATCATATTCTAATAATAATAATAAAAAACGTTGGTCTTTTCTGCAATTAATGGAATTATTTTATAACATTTTACCTCAAAGGTTCGTGTCAAAGTTTTATGTCCTTTTCAAGTATCCAAATACAACGCAGTTCATTTTAAAAGCAATAACAACGTTACACGAGAACCGGTGTGCCATATATGACTCGACAACGAAACAACATATACTCATCAGTAATGGACATGAGACGAACTGAAATTTTGAACGCGCCATGTTCGAATAGACGCGCCTTCCATGAACACAGATTTTTTACTAGAACTCCCGGCCGACTACAATAGTGTAACCTTCAAGTCTAATGTAAATAAGTTATTGTGTAGCTGTCCCCTTAAATCACCCAAAGTCTACCCAATCTACACCATTAACGATTACAGCACTACCACTTTATATTTTATTAACCCTTACCCTCGAGTGGCTTTTGGGCCTTGAGAAGCTGTGATTCCATTGTAATAAAAACAAACACTATAATCTAACCGACACCTGACCTTGTGTTACACCTCCCAGAAAGGAGATAAATTAATACTCACCAAAAGATTATTGTATAGACGCATATCAAAATATTTGGAAAGGGGTTAGGCTTTCGCTGTTTTTTTCAGAGTAATTTTATAGTATTCAGGTCTATAAAATATATGACTCTTACTAATTTTACATCTTATTAAAACGAATAATGTCGGAAGTACGTATATATGTAAACATGTTTTACTGCTTAAAAGAAGTAATAATATTCTGTGAATACATATTGTAAGTCTCTTTATGTAGAGCACCTTTAAATAAGATATTTAATCATGTATGTTTACGTAACGTTACACTCGAATGTTAATACATAAAGCCTATTATCCAGAAGTTAATGTTTTTTCTTCCGTTTCACTAATGACGTGCACGTCTCTTTATTCTCTGTGAACGTCTACGACATTTATGGGAAATTAAAGAAAAACGTACAGCAAATAATAGATGTGGTTTAATGGTTACCGGCGTAGATATAGGATGCGGCTTGAATTGTTCGAGTTCCGTCGAGGCGTATTCAGTTACATGATCTCCGTCTGTCTAGGGAGATAATTGGCGATTTCTTCATATGCGCCTGCGTGATTGAGCTTTTTTAGTTATTACGTAATCTGCAACTGCACTAATCCATAGGGCTACTAGTGTAAAATAAGCACTTCCGGACGATGCCAGATAACTTTGCTAACCTAGGATAAATTCTTCGTTGAAATTAAAATCTACTTGAAATAAATGTTTATATAAATATAAACTAGAAAGATAATGTTTAAAGAAAAAGTATAAAACAAAATGGGTTTTAGAACGATTAAATTAATAACAATAATTTAAAAATAGGTCTAACCTCTAGCAGTGTGACGTAATCTGACGTAGAAGTCACTTAAGATGACGTGTATCTTAGAATGATACGTGGAAATTATGTTAGTTAGTTGAGTTGGGATTTTGGAGCTGATAACAGAAGTTGGGTTTCTCTGAACGACCAGGATGCGGATCAAATCTAACAAAATGTGAATAAGAACGGTGCTCTCAACTTTGAGAAAAAAGGACAACTGAAATAAAGAAGTATAAATATTATTTTATCAATGATTTCTGTGTTAGTCTTTTTCTTCAAGGAAATTGATAGTCCAAACAGGTGAATCAAGAACCGGCTGAATGGATCCTATTGGACGAGAAGGTATTGACCTCTTCAATGTTTATATGTATTGTGAACAATACTTTAAATGTTTTACACGCGTTGACATAACCACTAAAGATCATATATATATATATATATATATATATATATATATATATATATATATAAACAGTAATCTACGTCCATGCATGTTTCGGCGTAGCTTGACTGTTATAAGGACTCGAACCCTGGACCTTATGTATTTCAGTCCAGCGTCTTAATCCAGTACGCTATGATGCCATTACTGTTTAATTTTTTATCGTTTTTGTATATTTACGTAGATTTTGTTGTGGATATTTTAAACGATATTGAGGTTAGCGTCTCCACCTTGAAGATCGGATTTTTTTTTTTTTTTTTTTTTTTTTAGAAATTGCCGATTTTTTTATTTTGGATTAAGATGCTGGACTGAAATGCATACGGTCCAGACATGTACGTAGATTACTGTTTTAAAAAATAAATAACTACATAAAAATATTTGTTTACGGCCAAAAAGGAAAATGGGCAATTTCTAAAAAAAAAAAATAATAATAATAATAATAAAAACCATCCGATCTTCAAGGTGGAGACGCTAACCTCAATATCGTTTAAAAAACCAACAACAAAATCTACGTATATATATATATATATATATATATATATATATATATATATATATATATATAGTAATTTATAAAATATATATGGCGATTAAGCTAGGATTCCTCAGGCATAAGCCTGAGGAATCCTAGAGTGGTTGAAACGCCGAATATTAAGTGTAGCTTAATCGCCATATATATTTCATAAATTACTAACTAGCTCTACCTACGTATAGAGCACTTTTGAAGTAAATACTTAAAGTTTACGCATAAATCTATACTTTCGTATATTGATTTTGTGTGGGTAAATGAAGTAGTTATATATATATATATATATATATATATATATATATATATATATATATATATATATATAAACCAAAATATAATAGTAGCAATAGATACTGCCATTTCAGAGTTTTCTTTCTCATAAACGAGCTTACTACCAAGGATTAAAGGTTCTAAAGTACAATTACAGCTATAGATCTGGGCAAAGACCTTTTTGTGAGGAGAAAATTGTATTATTTGTTTTGACACTTTATCAGTTGTGTTTTCGGTCATTAACGCAAAAAATCCGTCTACACTAAATTTAATTTTTGTTCTAATCCAGAATGTCGTTTGATGGTGCTGGATTTTATCAATATTAATATTGATCTTGTGCTTAACTTCATGGGAAACAATTATATCGGGAAAAATATATTAGAGATAATGAGGGAACACATCTGACTGAAACTGAACACATTATGTCAAAGCCACAGTTCCCACTTCAGTTCTACTAATCTTCTTTGGAAAAGTATTAAAGCTTATTCGCTTTCTCCATTTCTTTTTCTTTCTTTCTCTTCCTCCTTTCTCTCTTCTCTCTCTCTCTCTCTCTCTTACTCCTTCTCTCTCTTTTTTCAAACTAAGCTATTCCAAGAGTTACGACTTGATATAATACCAAATCTATGAAAAATAAAAATAAAAACAAGATAAAACCTCGTGACAGTTTAGGCTTCCTTAAGTGAGATGTTACTTCAATCTTCATTTCCCCCCCCTCTAACTAGTAAGCTATTCTATACCCTCAGACCATGACTAAATATCAAGTTTATGGAGTGAAAAACTCCGAGGTAAAACATGGCAGATTTTAGATTTCTCTCACTTACTCTTACATAGTTATCAGTGGCCTAATAGAGAAACTAGCTCGTTTTTTTTTTCACAACTGTTTAGAAACTAAACAAATTAGCGTGTGAAAGTCGTCTAATAATTCACTGATCAAATAATGGTTTACAGCAATCGTACGATGCGAAGGAGTAACGAACATATTGGATTATCGCAATTATCTCATAATTTATAGAATAAATATAATATTATGAGAACGGAATGTTGTGTTTAAATTATGAATCACCTTCACTAATAACTTTTAAAAAAAGTATTAAGTCACCAACATCTCCTCAAGCGATGATTGGATTAGACTATAAAGCTACACGGATCAGTAACGGAAGAGATACACGTATGCATGCATACAAAACTTAATCGTTAATGGAAAAATACGATAGTAGATCGTAAACGTACAACATTTACTTCTTATTCTCCTCAGCATCAAACGCTTATTTACAGACCTAACGATCATGTTAAGATATTTGTTAAGATGATAGACATATTAGGAAAAAGGTTGCGTCTTTTCGTGAAACTGTTTTACTAGGACATTGGCTGTGGTGCTAGATACAATAAAGCCTATAAATGTAAATGCATATGTAAAACCGATTAAAAATCTAAAACCTAGCATTAAGATATGCATTAAAATTTTAAGCTTACTACTTTACATTCATTAATCCTTATCCTCTAGTGACCTTCGGGACTTGATAAGTGGTACCTTCCGAGTAAAATAGGTGTTCTAAATCATTTTGTTGTTCGAATAAAATTTTAATCTTCTATATATCAACGATAATATTTCAATTTCATTACAATGGCAGCAACATATACCAGGAAAAATCCTTTTAATTCTTAAAGCTTTAATCTACAAAATAATAATAATCAAATAACCTTGTAACTGGTGTTATAACCCAACATCCGGTTTACGACTTCCAGTTGCGCATGCGTACATAAACATAAACCCATAACAGCATAAAAAATAAATACATATCGCTGGACCGTTCGAACAAACGGACGTCTTTAGAACAGCAAATATCTTAAATTTAATGAATAAAAAATCTTCAAGATATGGGAAGCAGACACAAAGCGTGATTACACATAATACGTATTATTATCGACCTGTTTTATATATACGATATATATTATACTAAATAATCAACGCGACAATAAAACGTATTGTTTTACTGTGTACGTTTTCAGCGTTCCAATTGTTTTGTTTTTTTCGCGCTTAAATTATCCAAATAAACAATTGTTAATACTTTCCTCGTTCTTTTTTACATCGTTCATTTCCGTATTACGTTTACGTTATTTTAACGCAATTTTCTTACAAATAAATCTACTTTAACCCGTTCGCAGCCGTAAGAGTATTTTTCAACGGCGATTTACCCACTGTCCTCCTTTTTTTAATTCATTCTCCATTTTTTAATACACCTTTCTTAAAAACATTCATATATTTTCTTCTACACTACCAACATTAATAAATAACTTCGAAAATATGTTTTTTTTAATTTGCGTTACAAATAAATAATCAACGCGGCAATAAAACCTATTGTTTTACAGGGTACGTTTTCAGCGTCCAAATTGTTTTTTGTTTCGTTTAAATTAAAAGATATACCAAAATTTTAATTTAACTTTAAGTATCATGGTATCTGTTCAGTCCACAAGTACCTATAAGTATGGCAAACCACTTATAATTCAATGGCTGTAATTTTGGGGATTTTTTTTTCAAAAATAAACAATTATAAACAGAACGTCTCATAGAAATCTATCTATATTCTTTTTTCATTTTAATATGCTTTTATAGAAATCTATATATATTCTTTTTTCATTTTAATATGCTTTTATAGAAATGTTTCTGTTATGTAACAAAAAATTATTTTTACGTCCCAAGTGTCACGATCATCCATTAATTCAATAGCTAATATAACATACTGGCCCAACGGGTCACGGGTAGTCTAGTATTCATTTTAAAAATCTAAAAATTTGAAATTATGTCAAAAATGTCACCGATAAAATTCCAAAAATTACCAGATGTATTTCTGAAAACTAAAAATCTTCCGAAAATTCAAGATTTTTCGAAAGATAAATGTAGAACAATCCCATACATATAAAACATATATAATTGCATTACAATCACTGATGTTCTCTAAATTCCTTTAAATAATTTAAGTGTATTAAACGTTTTTAAAATAAATTAAAATTTAAAATTACTCCTTCAAATAATACAACCTAAATTATACAAAATAATCTAGTAAATACTCAAAATTTAATTCTACATCTAAATTTAAGGTCTAGAAATAATATTGAATCCTAAAAAATAATTTAAACTAGTATTAGATAAATCAAACTTAAATTAACATCTAATATCGAAACAGTGTGACGGAGTTATTAACTGTTTTAAACAATATCTAACCCTACCCCCCCCCAAAAAAAAAAAGACGGAAATCCTCTAACTCTCAGATTTCAAACACGTACCTACGTAAAGAATATTTTTAAAAAATTAAATATTTTAAATTTTCTTTAAATCACTCTTCAATAGCCTCAAACATATCTCTAGGATTTGTATTTTAAAGGTACAAAGAACTTGAACATCCCACACCTGCTTGAAACTGATGTTTATGCGATCTTTCGCAATAGAACAAATAAAAGATGAAATATTATGCTGGTATTATTATACCGTTGAATATTCTAGTCGATTTATATCTAGCAAACTAAACGGAAAATTATATATAAGCATATATTTTTATATATATATATATATGTGTGTGTGTGTGTGTGTGTGTGTGTGTGTGTGTGTGTGTGTGTGTGTGTGTGTGTGTGTAGGAATAGGGAGATCGAGAGAAAGGGACAGAAATAGTGTGAATATCGCGGTATGTCAAAATGAAATCAATAAAGTGTTCAATCCTAAAATTTCGATATAATACAAATTAAAAATCATATTCCTGGAATCTGCAATATATAGTTATTACATGAATTATTTGCACACACACATACATATATATATATATATTTATATATATATATATATATATATATATATATATATATTAAGTAATGTGATTGATAATTTAAAATTTAAAAATCAAATTATAATTAAATTAAAAATCCGTTTCATATGAAGGAACAACAAAATCAATAGATAATTGATTTTGTTGTTGTTCCTTCTTATGAAACGGATGTTTAATTTAATTATAATTTGATTTTTAAATTTTAAATTATCAATCACATTACTTAATATTGAATTAGCTCTAGGATATTTACCTATCGAGCTTATTATATATCTAAATTACAACGAGCACTTTTTCTTTCCTGTATTTTAATTAAACTAGTGGTTTCACTGTTACATTGAAATACACTCATCCTTTTAGACTATTGTTCTAATCTCCTTTAAATTATATATATATATATATATATATATATATATATATATATATACAAATTATTTATATATATATACAAATTATTTATATAAAAAACTATATTTCAGAGGCATATCATGGATTCTTAAAAGACTATATTTCAGAGACATATCATGGATTCTTAGCAGTGAACCTGTCTTCTTAAGGTCTACTACTCCAAACAAATCGTCAGCGTGCGATTCACGAATTATAAACTAATTGACTAGTTTTTCGCGAGTATCTGATGATATGTTTGGATTTTTAAGAGCCTCTGAAATATGTAACACAGTTTTTATATAAATAATTTTTCTTTTAGTCTTTACATTTGCGATCAAGCAAATTATTTATTTATTAACAAATATCTATATCTATTTTTCTATCTATCTATCTATCTATATATATATATATATATATATATATATATATGTGTGTGTGTGTGTGTGTGTGTATATATATAAAGCTGAATGTGTGTGTGTGTGTGTGTGTGTGTATGTGTGTGTGTGGTCACGAATAGGCTCCTATATGGTTGACTATTTTAAAAAACTAATTACATATAATGATAGAAGATGTATCGAGACAGAGGAATGGGTATGTTTGATCTGGCAGAACGGTGGTTCATAAAAATTGTGGGGTCTGCGTTCGCGCCTCGTCCACAAAGTATGGAAATAAAAAAAACTTAAAAATTAAAAAAAAAAAAAAAAAAAACGTTTACACGTGTTCTTGATATAGATGTACATAAGAATATTGTGATAAATATGTTTTAACTTAAATAGGATGATATAATAAAATTGTGGGTTCTGCGTTCGCGCCTGACCTCAATAGAATGGAAATAGGCACAAACTTTAATAAAGACTTTTTTATATCTATATGCGTAAGTATACTTTGATAATTATGTTTCAGTTTGAAGAAATATGGTATAATAAAATTATGGGGTGTTCGTTCGCACCTGATCTCCATAGAATGGAAATATGTCACAAAGTTTAACAAGTTTTTTTTGTTATAGATCCACAGAATATTGTGATAAGTGTTTCAGTGTGAACAGGTCTGGTATAACAAATTATAGGGTTTAACTATTTTATTTTTACTTTCATCATATTTCGCTTTGGTTTTGATACCCCCAAATCCAATCCAAATTTACAACCCTTCCTTTTCATAACCTATCATACTTTCATACATCAGAGTCCATTTTCTGTAGGCGGTTTTTGAACTCAGTCAACGACGGGTACTTTTGCTAGTATATATATATATATATATATATATATATATATATATATATATATATATATATATATATATATATATAAAATGAAAACACCAGTTCCAGTATACGAAAACACAATTCGTAAAACAGGACATGGTGGTATCACTTTTATGTCAACTTTCAAAGATTAAAACCAATGTAACATACCACTAAACCTTACGTCTTCAATCTTTATCTTTATTTTATTCAAGACGCCTTACATTATTTTGAATCTAGTAAATGTGAAAAGTGAAAGGGAAGTGAACTATAGATAATATTGCTTCAATCGTGTGTTGAATTCAATTCTGAAGTATCGGAGTTCTTAAATGTGATTTCATATTATTTTACCTTTAAAATACTTCACCAATTTGTAATTCCTCGAATATTTTATTATTCACATTTAATAGAATTTACTTAATTTTAACAAGAACTCTAAGATATTGAAATTACCATAGACTTATTACTTATTATAAACCGGGTGTCCGAAAAGTTATTGAATAGTTTTAAACTTAAAAAGATTCTTTATTTTTAATATTTTTTTCTAATTCGGACATAATCTGACAAAGATATTAAGAAATTAAAATTATCTTTATTCATGAAAAATAATGTCTTTTAAATGTTGCCATGTTCAGCTTCGCAAATTTGTACTCTTTCCAAACATTATTCATGACAGATTGCAGAATGTCTGGATTGCGATATAGCTCCCTTATTTCGATCCTAATGTTTTCCTTCAATTCTTGCCGGGTTTGGTGTTTGACGTTTCAATATATATATATATATATATATATATATATATATATATATATATAATATAAAGCTGAATGCGTGTGTGTAGGGGGGGTCACGAATGGGCTCCTATATAGTTGACTATTTAAAAAAACTGATTATATATAATGATAGAAGATGTATCGAGACACAGGAATGGGTATGTTTGATCTGGCAGAACGATGGCTTATTAAAATTGGTGGGTCTGCGTTCGCGCCTCGTCCACAACGTATGCAAATAAAATATTTAAAAATTAAAAAACAAACATGTTTACAAGTGTTTTTGATATACATGTACATAATAATACTTTGATAAGTATGTTTTAACTTAAACAAGGATGATATAATAAAATTGTGGAACCTGCGTTCGCGCCTAGCCTTAATAGATTGGAAATAGGCACAAACTTTAATAAAGACTTTTCATATCTGTCTGCGTAAGTATACTTCGATAATTATGATTCAGTTTGAGGAAATATGATATAATAAAATTATGGGGTGTTCGTTCGCGCCTGACCTCCATAGAATGTAAATATGTCACAAAGTTTAACAAGGTTTTTAATATAGATCCACAGAATATTGTGATAAGTGTTTCAGTGTGAACAGGTATGGTATAATAAATTAAGGGGTTTGTCTATTTTATTTTTACTTTCAACATATTTTGCTTTGGTTCTGATACCCCCAAATTCGAAGATATCTCTTTGCAACCCTTCCTTTTCATAACCTATCATACTTTCATAAATCAGAGTCCATTTTCTGTAGGCTGTTTTTGAACCCAATCAACGACGGGTACTTTTGCTTCTATATATATCTATCTATCTATCTATCTATCTATCTATCTATATATATATATATATATATATATATATATATATATATATATATATATATATATATATATATATTAGGAGCCTTGACTGCCGTACAAACGGTCGGGTTTCAATCATGGCTTCAGGTAGTTGCCTGTCTAGCCGCACTGATGAGCTGTGAAACAGCGAAACAGTACTGTATGTGGATGACTATATATGCATATATATATATGTATTATTTAAAAAAATCTTAAACGATATGATCGAGAATTGTTTTATCGTTTTATATATATATATATATATGCATATATATGCATATATATATATGCATATATATATATGCATATATATATGCATATATATATGCATATATATATATATATATATATATATATATATATATATATATATATATATATATAAGTCAGCTATAGAGAGTTGTTTTATCATATATTCAGAAATCGAACGTGAATATTTTTTTCTATGGAAGACCAGTTTGTTCATCTTCGCATCTCACTAATTAAAATGGTCGCGTAACTTATATTTTTTATTCCTTCTGGAACAAAAATATAATTTTAAAACCAATTAACTAAAACAATTTTGAGTTTGGGTAAATTAAATTTCTTAGTGCATGGCTGATTTTACAATCTGTTGATATCAAATAAAAAAGTGACATTGAGTTTATAATTCCATACAAAAATTTCTGAATTGCAAAAAAGTTTCTGATAAAATTAATTTAAGAATTTAATTAAAATTCAAGTTATGCTTAGTTTTAAATACGCAACTTATCTAAGAACACTGCTAAGCTCATAAAGTATATTTATGTGACATTTTATGAGATCGGTCCAGTCATTTTGACGTCTATAGGGAACGAACTCACACAAACAGTTCTGTTGACATCATACTATTTTCTATATGTGTGTGTACGCGTGTGTGTTGTGCGTACATATATATATGTATATATATATATATATACATATATATATGTGTATATATACATATATATATACATATATATATATATATATATATATGTATATACCCGTTCACACACACACTTTGGGTCTGGCGTTGTTCGTTGTCGATGCAATTGCTCGATCCTATCTAATTCTGGGTTCTAGCTTTAATGTGAAAGGTGTATGGGAGTAATATATATATATAAGTGAAAATGTCTATCTTTTTCTCTGTGTACATTTCCTTACACCATATCTTTGTCAATTTTCAGTCTACAGACTAGAAATTTGATATATCCAGGGTACTGAGATTTGGGAAACTCTTTGTAATCGGTTTTCGGCCAGAAATTTGGCTGTTAAGGGGGTCAAAATTCACCTTTAAGAACTCTACCAAACTCTTCCGACATTTTTTGGTCTAAACGCTTGAAATTTTTGATATGTATCAACATAGGTGACGGATTTTTACAAGATTAGTATCGTTTTAAAGCTCAACCTTTCAGACAACAAATATCGAAAAATTGGCTAAAAACATTTATTTCTTCACCTTCAACTGGACACTTTTCTACAGGAAGGAGTCGCTTTTTCGCCGATATTGTCGAAAGTCATTCCCTCTTTTCGATTTTCTAGCCTTAATTTAAACCTACGTCACTTCCGGTTTTGGTGGTGTCCGTAACAGCAAAGATCTAACGTTTTTCCCCCGTTCTTTTCTTCCTTCGCGGTACGTGTTCGAGCCTGCCTTCCTTCTACAACTTTTTTTTTTTTTGCTCAACATACACCTCCAAACACTCGGGCAACTCCGGGCTGAAATGCTAATATATCTATAAAAGTGAAAGTGTCTGTCTGTCTGTCTATCTGTCTGTGTTTCTGTGTACATTTCTCTATACAATAACTCTGTCAATTTTCATTCTACAGACTCGAAATTTGATATACAGGGTACTGAGATTTGGGAAAATCTTTGTAATCCGTTTTCGGCCACAAATTTGGTTGAGTTCAACGATTTGACTTTTGAGAACTATACCAAACTCCTCCGCCATTTTGGGTCTAAACACTTGAAATTTTAGATATAGGTTCCTTGGACATATATCTAACTTAATAACTTAACTTCGATGTACTGCATCTCATCAGTGACGTGCTCCGACATAGGCGCGAACCCAGGTCGTCGCACTCATGAAGTGTGCAATACTGATGACCTAGCCATATGGGCCACGGCGCAATCAATTTGCTATACCTCGATTTTTTTTAAATTCTTATATTTTTATCCAGTTCTACATTCTACGATGTGACAAGCAACGCGCCCTATACAACTAAGATAGTTACTGCTGGTATGCAGGCGCTAGAATGTAAAACTAGATAAAAATATGAGAATTTAAAAAATTCCTTTTTATTTTTATTTATAATGTTTAAGCTTTTTTGTCGGTGTACTAGAAGGAATTCAGTCGATTACATCCCTTTATGCGTGGTCTTTACATTACAATAGTACAATCCTGAATCCGGCGGTGCAATACTACACCGTTCAATACTGTAAAACTGAAACGAAGCTGTTCTGCTTGAAAAGGGCATCATTTTCTTCTTATTCATATTTATATCGATTCTTTGCTTTAAAAAAACTAAATTAATTACGTGTTTACTTTTTTAATATCCCATTTTTCTGTTTCGGATTATTTTACTAAAGTAAGTAAAGCTTCATTATTTTTCAAAACTATTTTTGTTTCTTTGTTTTTCGATATTTCGTCGATATTATTTCGTAAGAGTATTTTCCAGAAAAGCCAACAAACGACTACCTGAAAAAATAAACATGCAAGAAATAAATGTTACCATAGTCAATAAAAGTTCAGTTCATGTTTTTTTTTATTTTGAAATAGTTTTTAATGCTCTTTACTTGAAATAATTTTAGCGAACCGAAATTAAACGAAATTTGAGTCGATAACTACTTAAATGAATTCTTATATAAACTACACATGCCATAATCGAATATTCCTCAAGCACAAAATAATTGAAAACATTAAAATATGTTTATAAATATTCTTTACGTTGACGGAACTCTCTTAAATTATTAACACAGAATTCTCAAGTGTCCTTCCTTCAAATTGAAAACGGGGCTCTCCATTTCAAAGTCGCTGACATTTTTTTTTAAACCGGTTCGTGAATTAAAAAAAAAACATTTTTTTTTTTTTACAAACTACTTAAAAATACAAACCAATGAACTTCTCTGCCATAAAATAACTTTTATTGACTATGGTAACATTTATTTCTTGGATATTTATATTATTATATATATAACATTAAATTTTCTCTTTGTAAGGAAACATCATTTTGTTGGTCACTTTTGGCAACGAACGGAAACAAAAAAATATATTTTCGCGAAAATTATCTTTACTTTCATCATATTTTGCTTAGGGTAAAATTTTTGAGTATCAAAACCTATCTCTTTACAACTCCCTCCTTTTCATAACCTATCATATCTCATCAATCACAGTCCATTTTCTTTAAACTGTTTTTGAACCCAATCAACGACGGATACTTCTGCTAGTATATATATATATATATATATATATATATATATATATATATATATATATAAGGAAGTTGAATACCAGGATAATATGGTCACTTGATACATACATACATACATACATATATATATATATATATATATATATATATATATATATGTATGTATGTATAGTCATGTCATGTCATATGCTACTGGTACCATGTAATCCAGTACTACCTGCCTCATTGTTGGGTCACCGGCGACTAAACTGGTTCCCCCACCAGACTTATTTGGTTAGGAGGGTAGCTAGTCTCCCTGAAGGATTAAAAACAAGACCTACCAAAGGGCGAATGGACCCTTTTTCAGGGTCAACGGCCAACTAGCACCGTGTGTGTTTGTGTGTATGTATGTATGTATGTGTGTGTTGGAGTGGAGAAGTCTCCCGTAAGCCATGATGAAGGCAACCTTTCTAGGAGAAGCAAATCTCTGATTTAATAAACATAAAACGGGAGACCAGTAACAGCATTAAGATGGTCTGCAGTTTAACTTGTGTCTGGCTATCTTGCTCTTGCTTGGTGCTGGATCTCAACATTTTGAACCGAGAGAGAGACTTAGCTGTCGTACAAAGCATAGACATCATCTGTGTATAAATACTCCCTCATGCATTTGTCTGTAAAAATGGTTCTGTTACGCGTGGAGGCTTGAAATGCTGGAAGCATGTAATAATTGATCTCAATGACTGTCTTCAGTATCATGCCTGCTTGAGCGTGTGAATTCACCAGTAGGACTAGAAAAAAAATCATTTTTGGAGTCATGGACTTTAAGTGTCTGAGGGAGTGGCACTCGTCTACAAGACGTTGCAATCATCATGTATGTATGTATGTATGTATGTATGTATGTGGGTGTGTCTGTGTGTTTATGTGTGCATCCGTGTGCTTATGTGTTTGTGTGTGAATCTCTCTCTGTGCGAAGTTGAGAAGAAAAAGCTCAGACCAATATTTAAGTCAATTGCATTATAATTTATTTCCTCCCGGAAGAATCAGACTCGTCAGATGCAACTTAATGGCTAGTTAGTATGTTTCTATCTATATCCATAATGTATGTGCATGTGTCAGTGGTTGTGTGTTATCTATGTAAGTATAAACGCGTCCCAAAACTGAAATCTCTGTTCAATCTATGAGCGTGGATACTAATGCAGAATACGAAATGTACTATTTTTTTATATAGATAATATTTTAAAGTAATATTAAATTGTTACAGTATAATGTGTTTATTAAATTGTTAGGTGAAAGTAGAAAATGGTTAAAAGAGATTCCTCCTCATAGTGGTTTACAAATAATTTTTACACGGTTCGTATTCTGTATAAGCAATTAAACGTGTTCCTTTCTTAACGTCCTCAAGTAAATGCATGCTCTACTTAGTTGTATGTACACAGAAAAAAGAAACGAAAAATACACAACTTAAAAATTAATTAACTCATCATAATCCTTTTCAATTTCTTTTGATAAAAGATACCGATCGAATCATACGTCCACATCGGATAATTTGACGATTGAACTTTTCGTCAGGCTCAGTAAATTTGACAATAATAAATAGAAGTACCTATTTACAATAAAAGTGTTATTTTTACAAACGAAGCACATTAACACGGTTCAGTCGTAGCGTTTTTCTTTCTTTCTTTGAAGATTGTAATGCTTGGTATGGGGCAGCCAAACCAGCTGCCAACATTGCCCTGCTTTTTATTGAAACTAACCGAGAGCTCTTTTTAGTATCCTCGCTGTTCCCTTAAGTGTAATGGTCTGGATCTCTTTTTCACTTGGTTCACCAGGAATATTAGTTAGGTAGGACTTCGGGTTCTTCCCCATAAGCCCTGTAGCACCTATAATAACTGGTATGATTGATATCTCCCTAAGATTCCAGTTTCTTTTCATATCATACATGAGACCTTAATATTTGGTCTGTTTCTTTATTTCAGCTCTGTTTAGACCTCCATAATTAGGGGCACTCACTTCAGCCAAGGTTGCCACTCTTTCTGACTTATTCCATCAATGTAAGGTTTGATAGCAGCATTAATGTGCGTTCTTGTGTGTCTCAAATAGCCTTTGACAACCCAGTCCTACTCTTGGCTTTCTCGTATGGCTTAGCTACTAAAGTGTTTAATGCTAATTGGAAATAAGGGGCAAACGCAGTCACTTCGAGCAGTTGAGGCTCGTCAACTTTGGGTGATAACTTACCTAGGTTGCGGGATTACCCCATCAAGAGAAAGGCGAAGGAAGTAAACCTCGACAGAAAATCCGAAGATGGAATCCCTAAAGCAGTCTGACTTCATAACCGGCAACTTTTACGGCTCAGTTAGAGGCAAGCTGTATCGACTCTGTCTTTCCTTTGATTTCTCTGACTTCGTGAAATGTGAGATACTGCTACAAGGGCGATAGCAATCCTCCCATATCACCCTGCCCGGGCTATGTAGTTCCACTAATCAAGAACTGCCACTCCCGAGTTGAACCGTACAGCCGTTACTGACGGTACAGATAAACACCAGTTACACCATCGTCTACTGAGACGAATAGCTGCCGGCGAATTTACACGTTATATCTATATGGGAATAGTGTAGCCATGCTATTTTTTGTATAAATAACAGTTGTATTATATATCTTCTATATACACGTATAAAATTCTGGGGTTTGTTTTTGTCGCACTGACATTGATATTAAAATTCTTTTTTATTTAAAATTATTAAAATGACCGTCTAAATATACTCAGTCATTGATATATGAGATAATTAATAAAAGGCTAACTAATTTGCATATACGTTTGAAAAACGAACTTTCAATTATTAATTATTCATTTTTATGGTTTCTCATTTGGGTGATTATTTTCATTTACCGATTACGCTCAGTTCTATTTATGCATATTTTCTATATTGTGCCTAATTGCGTAGCATTGAGGGTAGAAAATTCTACTACGCACACATGCATATGAATATGACCCTGTATGTATGTTTGTGGAACAGTCTCTACAGAACTCCTATGTCCATTTTTGGTCTACAGACTTGAAATTTGATATATTGGGAGTCAAATTTTATTTGATTTTAACTGCTAAGATGTACAAATTTGAAACAAAATTATATTTCGCTGGAGATGAGTCGATTAGACCTGTTAATTCTACGCAGGCTGTGTGAATGAACATTTATACCTTAAAGCCAATTTTCTTTTAAGGTTTCTTTTTATTCATCTGTCGGTAGCATAAACGAAAAAGATTAAAGCTGGAGTGCTAAATTTTTTCGTTTCGATTCTAGTTGCCTTTTTAAAGTTTCTAGAATAATTACTACATTATAATAATACATACGAAATGTGAATGAATTAAAATATCACATTTAAGCAACATAAACTGTCCATGTGAGAAAAAGTCAGTGTGTCGATGTAAGCGACACAGTTGTAAAGATTGTCCCTGGGCTTTGTTGATAGTGATTACCAACGACAATCAAATTGAGAATTGTAATCTCCCAAATTAAAATATTCACCTTTGAAAGGTTCTCTCAAGATTGTTGCTTCTATGATGTTGGTCGTTAACTTTTTATACTGCAAGTCATGTGCCATTGCAAAACTTGGGTTGGTTTATATTTCGCAACATGATAATTAGTACGCCAATTTTCAATTGGAGTACATGCAGTGGTATCTCGAGCAAATCTAGTGAATTCCAAATTTCTGTTGGATAATTAACCACTTCATTTGCTTCCACAACAGTGTTGACGGATTTGTATGTCACTACCTTACTTGAAATTTTAAGCTGAATGATATCGTCAAGTATATGGATGCTTTTGTATTGAGCTGCAAGAATAGCTCGTTCACTAATCCAACTGGAATTCTTATAATAAATATGAATATCTGCAAAAACATTTTTACCCGCTCTTCTTTTAGATGTAACTAAATTACAAAAGTTATGAGACAACGAATTGGCCTTTAACTCAGATCAACTGGCACTTTTCCGTTCACAAATTACCACAATTGATGCGAAAACTTCTCTGCGGATCGATCGTTCTACAACTGGATACGTATATTTTAAGTTAAGATTAATGTCTTCACATGGCGTAAAAAGTAGAGTATTTGAGGCAAGCATTTATTTCATCTACTGGTGCTGATTGAGGAATTATATATAACGTTTGTCTGAAATCTCAAGCAAGCGATGCCAATGTATTCCCAAATGGGCAGACATTGTCATGAAAATCTTGTAAGGATCGATCAAGAACCCCAAGTGATTTTTGTGTGCCATTGTGCATACATCCTATACAATTACTTTGCATTTCTGCAATATTTTTCCCATTCTGGATGTTTTGGAGGTATTGAACATGGGAGTTTTGAAGAATGGAATGTTTGATAGTAATTTCTAATCAGAATGAGTAGTCTTCCTACCAGGTACTAAGGTTTCAGCTATTCCGCATGAAGCAAAAGCTAAGGTTGTGTTACTTTGTGATAGAATGGCTGGCAAAACCGATGTAATTAAGAAAAGCTTTACAAGTTTCTCCTTGTGCTGTTCTAATTAGCAGTAATTTTCAAATAGCTTTCTATTCTCACTGTATGATTAAAACATGATTTTTTTTTTCATGTTTTAACAATGCCTTATTCACAGTATATAAATTAAGTGACTAAAATAGGATTGATTCATTTTTTGACAATGTCCTCATCACTGTACGTAATTTAGGTGGCTTAAATAGGGTGAGAGATTAGAGAGGGGTAGATAGAGAGGAAGATAAAGATAAAGAGATAGAAAAAGATAAAGAGAGAGGAAAATTAGAGAAAGAGAGAGATAAAGAGAGAGGGATTGAGAGATAGAGACATAGAGAGTAAAGGACAGAGACGGAGAGAGACAGAGGAAGAGAAAGAGAGAGAAAGAGCGGAGAAATATAGATGGAGTGAGGGAGAGAAAGGAGCTCAAACAGAGATGGAAAGGGTGATAGAGAGGGAAAGATAGAGAAAGAAGGAGAAAGGGAGGGAGAAATGGATAGAGAGAGGGAGAGAGAGAGAGAGAAAGAAAGAAAGAGAGTGAGGGAGAGAAACAGAACTACACGTCACGGTTTTTTTTTGTCCTCGATCAGCGAAATCCTTGTAGACTGAGGCAATTTTCATTTTTGTTCCTATCCAGAGTGCAACTTTTTTCCACACATTAAAACCGACCGGTACTTGTGCAGAATTTAAATTCGAATTGTTCAGAGGAAAAGAGAGAAAGCGAAAGAGAGAGAAAGGAAGTGGGAGAGAGAAAGGGGTTAAAAGAGAGATGGAGAGGGTGATAGAAAGAGAAATATGGAGAGAAAGAGAGAGCGGTTGAGATGGTTGGAAAGAGAGAAAGAGAGTGAGACGGAGAGAAACAGCGTTTTTTCCTCGATCAGTGGAGGAGAAATCCTTGTAAACTGAGGCAATTTTTGCTTATGTTCCTATCCGGAGTACCCCTTTTTTCGGGACCTGGATTTTCACACATTAAAATCAGACCGGTACTTGTTCAAAATTTGAACCAGACATAACAAACTGGCCGCCTGGCTTTGCTCGAAACATCACATCAACCGCCGGTTTTCGCCGAGCGTCGCCGATTATCAAAGTGTAACAAGACTACCGAAGAAAACATTTAAATATAATAAAATCACCAGATAAAAAATATAACGAATATAAAAATGGAACAAAGACCTACCATTTTATTCTTGGAACAGTTTTTTTTTTTTTTAGATAAAAAGTAACCAAACACAGCAACGAATACGCCATTGGTAAAAAAAAAGTGTTTTACGCATGTGACTAGTAAAGTCACAGCCGTTATTTTTTGGTATTGTTGAGTCAGGAATTTTGTTATCATTTTTGTTATTATTATTATTATTATTATTATTATTATTATTATTATTATTATTATTATTATTTGATAGGAAATATATAAAAATAGATCATATGAATGTAAAGTGAAACAGTAAAGCAATCGCTAATAAAAATGACGAAAAAACGTATTTTTACTGGGTTCAAACCATCGACTTGATCCGAGAAAAAACGATTTCGAAAAAAAGTTTTGTAATATTGTAATATTTTTCATCTTAAATATATAGAAACACGCTTGGATTAGATGAAAACGCTATCGCAAGATGTCCAGGCAATCGGTTCAGTAGTTTTTTAGATTATCATTTACGAACAAACATACATTTATATATATATATATATATATATATATATATATATATATATATATATATATATAAGGCATTAACTTTAGTCAAAATCGCTTGTCCCTTCTTTCATCAGATTTTTCGATAATCCATTTTCGATACTTATCGCAGACATTCTGATACAAATATCTCTAAGAACTCTGCCAGGCACATAAAGTATATCTGCATGAAATTAAAAAAAAAAATGGGTCAACTATTTAGGAGTCCATAGGAAATTTACAGGCACACACAGATATTGTGGTGACTATGCAAAAAATAAATTCCGAAGTACAAAAGGTCGCTCGTTTTAATGGTACAACTCCCGTTTACGAAAACTTATAAACATTTTAGAATGCTTTACTTTGAACGACCTATGTATATATGTGGGTGTGTTTTTTAAATTATCCATATGTTAAAATATATTTTTTTTTAATGTTTGTATGAAATTAATTTAAAGTAAGCTTATATAGCTAAATATATCCATAATGTATGCGCTATTTATACACACACGCGCGTGCGCGAATATACACATACAAGGGTGCTCATTACTAAGATAGAGCAAAACATAACTTCGTTTTATTTATTTAATTTATTTAATTATTTATTTAATTTATTTAATTATTTATTTAATTTAAAGTAACCTTATGATTGACATCCTGCGAATATTGGCCCGTCTTATTTCGCGTAACAGAATACTAGAAGCCTGATATATCTAAATGCATACGATAAGCAAAAAAACACAAATGAGGATTGAACACTGCAGAAATAAGATTGTTAATGGAGTGGTATTATAAAGGCAACCTGGAAACAAGTAGACCCATTTCGACATATTCTTGAAGTTATACCATCGATTTTTCACTTTGTACATTGGTAAAATTGATAAAAATATTGAAAATTGGTTAACTTGAAACAGATTTTATGCATACTATACCATGATTTCTAACAATTTATACTACATTTCAGACATAAAAAATATTTGTAGTATCATCTCACATATACAGACATCTTCTTTGTTTGCTTTTGCATATCTGAACAAGGTATTAATTAAACTTAAACATTATATGTACCGAAAAAAGTCTTCAATTTCACATAATAATATTTTCCATTCAATATTCATAATATATATATATATATATATATATATATATATATATATATATATATATATATATATATATATAAAATAAAATAATTTTACCGTCACTGGATTATTTATCTTCCACCAGACTATCCATTCATGTGTAATCACCTTTTTCTTCGCCATATTCCCTCTGCTTCACTTTTTTTTTGTTTTCAAGTAAGACCTTTGGCTTACTTGTTGTTTTATCAAATACTTTTGCATGCAAAATCCGATCCCGCATTTTGCTAATTCCTACCCTCTGATGAGAAGGAAAGTATTTCTTTGAAACTCCGCGGATTAAGGACTATCCACTTATCTAGTGTTTCCTTTTCAGATTAAATATGTTTTTAACTCATTTCAAAGTGTTTTTAACATGTTTTATTAAATGTTTGCTCGTATATATATATATATATATATATATATATATATATATATATATATATATATATATATATATATACCTGTCATTATATAAAAGGGGATTTGCGTATCTGTGAGTTCGTATCCTATGGACTCGAAAACGGCTGGACCGATTTTTATGAAATTTCACACGAAGGTGCTTTTCGTATCTGACAGTGTTTTTACATAGATTTTGCATCGTAATTCCTTCAATAGGTATCAATTATCGATAATCGAAATAATCCGATGAAAGAAAGAACAAACGATTTGGACCAGAGTTTACACCTTATACAGCTATACATTACAAGTGTATTGGAGATGTTTTATTACTACACAAGCCGAAAGACCCGACATATTAATTCAAGAGTAGGTTCTTTGATATAACCTGCGCGCGTTTGAAATGAATGATTCTCTTTAGAGCACAATCTCACGATGACATTTGACTTTTGCATTTTAAACTTTAATTCAAGCCATTATCACCACACAAGCAGTAAGGTAAATACAGATTTTTTATAAAATCAACAGAAGGTTTTCTACAGTGCAATGTAGACTACAATATATTGTAGACTAAGTCACCGCGGGGAGGTATGTGAAATTTCCTGTCGGTGCACAGCGATGGGCCCCAAACTAGAGCAGGCAATCAGTTGATTTGAATGAAAATAGGCAATTTCACCTATTCCGATAACAATGAAATATTGGAGTGTAAAACATTTGTTGATGATCATTCAATCCCAGGAAACCTCGGGTCTCCCTGCTAATATATATATATATATATATATATATATATATATATATATATATATATATATATATATATACTAGCAAAAGTACCCGTCGTTGACTGGGTTAAAAAACAGCCTACAGAAAATAGACTCTGATTTATGAAAGTATGATAGTTTATGAAAAGTAAGGGTTTTAAATTTGCGTTTAATTTGGGGGTATCAAAAACAAAGCAAAATATGATGAAAGTAAAAATAAAATAGATAAACCCCATAATTTATTATACCATACCTGTTCACACTGAAACACTTATCACAATATTCTGTGGATCTATATTAAAAAACCTTGTTAAACTTTGTTACATATTTCCATTCTATGGAGGTCAGGTGCGAACGAACACCCCATAATTTTATTATACCATATGTGTTCAAACAGAAACATAATTATCAAAGTATACTTACGCAGATAGATATGAAAAGTCTTTATTAAAGTTTTTGGCTATTCTATGGAGGCCAGGCGCGAACGCAGACCCCACAATTTTATCATATCATCCCTATTTAAGTTAAAACATACTTATCAAAGTATTATCTATCTATATCAAAAACACTTGTAAACTTTTTTTTTTAATTTTTAATTATTTTATTTCAATACTTTGTGGATCAGGCGCGAACGCAGACCTCATAGTTTTAATGAACCACCGTTCTGAAGGATTAAACATACCAATTCCTGTGTCTCGATACATCTTCTATCATTATATGTAATCAGTTTTTTAAAATAGTCAACCATATAGGAGCCTATTCGTGACCAGACACACACATTCAGCTTTATATTATATATATATATATATATATGTATATATATATATATATATATATATACATACATAATATTTTTTAATAAATCCAAACAATTTTTATATCTATAGACACTAGTGTTTCATTATCATGCAATAATCAGTGTAGGAAGTGATAATTACTGATAATTGGGAGATTCCAATTCAGTCATCAAAAGCGCCTTGATTTACAAAACTAGAGTTTTCCCTCCAAACAAATAACACATGAATAGAAGGAACTTAAGTATCTATGATTATCATATTGTCAGACGTTCACAGAAGACAGTCAGACAGAGTATTCAATAACAGGAAGTCGGAATCATGCGTTTTCACTAAAGTTGACCGCTTTTTCTTAATTCCCTTAATAGGGCTTAATTTTAATTTATCAAGGGGGTTTTATAACTATCATATTTTGTTATGATGGGTAAAATTAAGTCTCATGATAGAACAGCTTTACACACATTTTTATATCGGCTTATAAAGATTCAAATCAAATTACTCTACTCTACTAACCTTTGTTTCAAATTTGATCAAACGCATTATATACTTTTGATGTTTAAAAACAAATTACGACGAAAGGTTATGAAATATTCACGAAATAACGGTCATCATGATTAATAGGTGTATAATACCTAAATCACATTGAATGAAAATTTGAAATATCTGCATTTGGTGATTTTCTATAATTTGCGTCCCCTAAAACATTTTGCCTGACTCTTTACTCTAATGCATAAAACCAAATCAAACTAAGTATATCCAAATACCTATCATCATATCAAACAGCTGTGTCCCAAAACTAATAATGATCAACAATTTGTAAATGATCAATAGTTTACATAGAAATATATACACATATGCACATATCTAACTTTATATAAATATAGAGAGAGTAATAGAGAGAAAGAAGGAAAGAGACAAACAAGCCGAAAAGAATAACAAGAAAAGAATAATTCCAAAAGGGGAATCCTCTCTGATAGAGTTTAAATAATAATAAATGCATTTAGTTTCGAACTTTGCAGCAGTTTCTGGAATTAGCTATCAGTTAAAATATACGGGACTAGTCTCTAACACTTGATATATGTAAGGTCTTGAACCAGTAAAGTTCTGACCTAAAGACTTATATATATATATATATATATATATATATATATATATATATATATATATATATATATAGTGGAAATGGTAATCAGTAAAAACTGAAGAAAGTGCTCAATACTGTTGTAGAGCAAATATGCGTTTTATTTTTATTGCCGTATCTTTCTTTCAAGTTACATTATTGTTTCAGCTACTCAGCCGTTTTTTACGGCCAAATAAACGGCCGAGTAGCTGAAACAATAATGTAACTTAACAGAACGTATCTCTCTCTCTCTCTCTCTCTCTCTCTCTATATATATATATATATATATATATATATATATAGAGAGAGAGAGAGAGAGAGAGAGAGAGAGAGAGTGTGTGGGTGTGTGTTTTGGAAGTTTATTTAAAATCTTTAAAACCATAAAAAAATCTCCATCGTTGCAACATTATTTTGCCAGTAAGTCAATGAATAATAATAGTATCACTGAATAGTTTTACTTACATGAACAAACAATACAATAGTATCAATATTCTTAAAGGGATCATAAGTTGTTTGCCGTGAAACACTGTTTCGGGGATTTAATAACAAAACTGTATATAAAATGATGGCTCCCCAACTGTGTTAATAAAACACCACCTCCTTCAAAACAAATGAACAAAAATCTATTTGATAATAGATCTACTTATTTCCCCCAGATAAATTTAGACTAACCAATTCATGCCATTTTAAAAAAAAAGTATTTCTTACCTGCGGCTTTCTATCCCTTTCTCATCCAGGTAATATGCTTATTTACAAACTACGGATTTTATATAGTGTTTGGTAGACTCCATTCTACTACTTATCATTATATATATATATATGCAGCATTCTTTCCTTTAAGCATGCTTCGTTAAATATTGCAGACAATTTCTACAATATGTGGTTTTGATTGTTTCTGGTTTTCTTTTTCATTTTCTTGTTTCTGGCAATAACTGGCTGAAGTAACTTTCATAGACATTTATGATTTAGATACTTTCAGATCCGTCAGGGATGATCATCAGTAAAAATTTAAGGATATTTATAAAAGTGTTTATTTTTTCCTCTTTTCAAATAAATCATTTTATTAACTATATGAGGAAGTTCTATGCTACTTTTAAAGTCATTTAAGACTAGTATAATATTATCATTGTTATTGTAATTGTGTAGTAAAATGCGGTTTCTTTAATAAGTTAACCATTAGCAATGCTTCTAGTATGTGAAGAAGTTCATGAGTATTAATGGTATGCTTAAAATTAATTGTCTACTACAAGTTTTCAAAATTGGAAGTGGAGCAAAAGTTGTGTTACTAAGGTATATATATATATATATATATATATATATATATATATATATATATATATATTAGTGATGGGACGATTCTAATCTTTTTCCCGATTCCGATACAATTACAGATTCCGTGCTAAATTCCCGATTCCCATACAATTACCGATTTCGATTCCGATTCTTTATAAATCTGTAATTATTTAATTATAAGATTGTTATTTTCCCGGTTTTCGTAAAAACACATGTTAAACGTACATATATTTTCCTAAACATTAAAATACACTTGTGGAGAGTGATCTATCGGTTTTTGCTTTACTGGTATTTTAAAATCAATAAATATTTATTATTTAATCATTATTACGAGTAATGGAAGATTTTACTTTAAACAAAATCGAATAAAACAAGACAATTAAAAGAATCGTTTTGGCATCGGGAAATATGCATAAATTTTTCCGATTCCGATACCGATTCTAATGCCCCCAAATCTTCCGATTTTTCCGATTCTCGATTCCGATTCTGATTTATCGTCACAATATATATATATATATATATATATATATATATATATATATATATATATATATATATATAAAATAAAAACTTGAAAAATTTTTTTTTAATATTATAAGCCTGTAAGGAAGGTATACAACATTATAATTATTCGACAAGGAGTACAAATAAAACAAGAAAAAACTTAGGTACACTACTGATGGGACGATTCCAATCTTTTCGCCAATTCCGATACAATTATCAAATTCCATAAGAAATTCCCGATTCCAACACAACAATTATCGATTAGGATTCTTAATTTAAGTAAAGAGATGTTTATATTTTCTACGATCACTGTGAAAACACATGTTAATGTGCAGATATAAAATTCACACTGATGTTAGTTTGATTGGTAGTTTTCTGATCAATAAATATTTATTATTTAATCTTACTACTAGTAGTGGAAGATTTATTTAAAACAAAATCGAATAATAAATGACAATACCTATCTGAAAATAGGCATACACTTTTTCCCATTAAAAAAATACGATTTTCCGCTTCCCCGATTTCGATATCGATGAATCGTCCCAACTCTAAGTATATATATATATATATATATATATATATATATATATATATATGTGTGTGTGTGTGTGTGTGTGTGTGTGTGTGTGTGTGTGTGTGTGTGTGTATGTGTGTGTGTGTGTGTGTGTAGATGTTTTTATCATTATCGTTTTATATACATATATAATAACAATGTTTTTAGCTCCAAGGTTTTCTGCTATTTTGCAACATTATCTGACATCTCATGAACACACACACATACACACACATACACATACACACAATTATATATATATATATATATATATATATATATATATATATATATATATATATCTGTGTGTGTGATAAAATAAAATAAAATGTGTTTAACTAAAAACTTTAGATATAAGCAATTGCAAAACAAATACAAATAATTGATCTCTTAAATTCGGGATGAAATTGAATTTAAATAGTAGATTCTAAACAAACAAACATACATACATACATACATTTAAACAAACAGGCGAGATCTATATTATAGATGAATAAAGAAAAAAAAATGCTAATCCACTTACCTTGTATGTAAGAATCCTTTTTCACTTCCTGGTCCCCCAATGGAAACTGTTCTCCGAGAATCAACCCGATTCAATATAAAGGACTATAACACTTATCATTTGAAAATGTCAACAGGAACGGTAAAAATTCCGAGATATTTCAAAGCTCTGCGTTTACTTTGTTTTCTCTCTTCTCCTCGAGCAGAGCAAGGTTGATGTGACGCCGGCTTATAAAAGTGGCATCGCTGTTCTTTCGTATTTCTAGCTGTTTCGATCCCATGTATTTCGTTGTTATCGTTATCTTGTTTGTGTTTGCCCGTCTATTTTTTCTTCTTTTATCTTCTGAATGTTTCGCGCGTCCGATTACGTCCACCTCCGCTGAAGACTGAACTCGTCTCACGATGTGCAAGGTAGTCTCTTTGCAGGTGGCTCCGCTAAACGGAAAACAAGTGTTGGACCCTTTGGACGTGGGCAAGCGCTCGCGGACCCACTAGCTGGCATCTTGTTCTCCCTCCGACTATCGACCTGTGTTCGTTTGTTTGTCGAAGAATCAGATTGTGTCACTTTCACATTATTATATGCGCGCCTCTGTGCGCGACGTGAAAGTTTCCTCCCCGCCGGTAGATCCTCGCGTGAGTGCGTGTGAAGGTGAGGGTTATCAACTTTAGGACACTTTGTCAATGTGGTAAAGAAGGTGGTGGCTGTAACTGGGTGGTGCGTGCCTATTGATTTAAAGTTCGAGATCGTTTCGTTACATTAGTTTCAATTGGTTGAAACAAATTTTATTTTCTCTTAACAGATGGTTTAATAGTAAAAAACGTCAATGAAGTAGCAAAAGCCTTTCAATATATATATATATATATATATATTTTTTTTACAAAAGTTTAATTTATTTGTATCATTTATAATATAAGTTGGTTTCTGCCAAAATAATTTTTACTCAAGGAATTCATAAAATATTGAATATATTCAAAACTCCTGACCGCTAAGTTGTCTTTATTACGGGTAAAATATATTTAATTATTTGAGAAATTTGTGCTCAACTAAATACGGAATTCTGTGTGTCAAAATATAAAAGTATATGTTAAAAAATAAGTCGAGTACGTGTTGTCTTTGTAATTTTATTATGTATGTAATGAAATTATACAAAAAGTAACTTTTCGTTTTTAAGTATGAAAAATATTCTTTTTTTTTTTTTTTTCATAATCTAAAAAGAACAAAAATAATAATGAAAATTAATAAATAGAGGTAGCGAAAAAAAAAAAAAAAAAAGCAGGAACCGTCTAAAATGCCCGCGTTTCTTTTTGACGATTACTAATCAACTATTAAAAATCCCTTTGGACTCAGAGCTATCAAAGGCCCTAGACATGTGTCGCTTGGCGTCCTAAGCCCTTCTCTCTTGAAAAGAACTGATCACAAATACTATCCCCACCACTGCTACTAGCAACCTCAAAAACTACTACCACTACGATTACACTAACTATCACCGCGGCATCAAAAATACGGACCACTTTTATTACTACTACTATTTCTAGTATTACACTGATCACGATGAGCAGTGCTCACAGCCGTATCAAGAGCAACTACATCTACTGCTTTTATTACGATATCACAACAACTGCTGTTAAGGTGTTAGGGTTAGGGCTGAGGTTAGGGGTTGTGGTTTGATTTGGGGAAAGGTAGATAGAAAAGAAGAAACAACAAAGATTTTGGAAGAAAGAAGTAATGGAAGTTGTAGCGTGTGTGTAGTTCGATAACAATAAGTTATATGAAGAGAAAGTATTTAAAAAAATCAACAAAATAAAAACAATTAGAAAAGTACATAAGCAAGACAGATAGAAGGGGAAAAAACGAATACTTTAAATGATTGGAAAAATCATGCTAATAGAATAACGTGGGGACATTTCCTAAGTGAAGGAATAATTTATGGGGTAAGAGACAAAGACGAAAAGAGAGAAAGAAAAGAAAGCAGGAAAGAATGGAGTAAAAAAGACATTTATAAAGAAAGAGAGTTGGAGGGGGAAAGAACAAGAAAAAGAGAGTAGAAAGAAAGATAGGCAGAAATAGAGAAATGTTTGTATTACTATTCATCGGAGTTCTCATCTTGAGTGTGATTTTCACACCGTTTCGGTCGATATAACCTTCGACCTTCTTCAGGTGTATCTTGTCGAACTCTGGAATGTTTCTGTCGAATTTGGGAATTTGGACGGAATTTCGAGCGGAACCCTTTATTTGCTTCACGGGGGTAGCGTGTTCTTGTTCCATCAGCCATGATACTGAAATGTACTAATATATATATATATATATATATATATATAATATATATAATACTGAAATATATATAAATAAATATATACCTTCACCATACACACACACACGCGCGCGCGCGCACACGCACACACATCATCTCAAAAATCAGAAACGTCATAGGAAGAATATATAAGGAAAATAACTTGGAGAAAAAATAAAGTTATTTATGACGAAAAAGAAATAGCAAAATAAAGAAAAATGCGGTAAAAAATAGAGGGAAAAGACGAGAAGAAATAAAGGAGAGATGGGAAAAGAAATAGAAAAATAGTGGAAGAAGGAAATGGCGAAAAAAAGAAAGAGAGAAAGAGAGAGATAGAGAAAGAGAGAAAGGTGAGAGAGAGAAGAAAATGCGAAATCCATTAATTAAAACGATAAAACAAAAACGAAAAGAAGGCAGGAAAGAATGCTGGAGATAGAAGGTGTAAGAAAAGCATTTATAAAGTAAAAAGAGATAGAGAGGAAGACAGAAAGAAAAAGGAGAGTAGAAAGGAAGAGAGAAAGGAAGAGAGAAAGAAAAAGAGAGAGAGGGAATTAGTTAATAATTCAAGAAAGCATAACTTGGAGAAAATGCAAGAAAGTCAGTTCTGACGAAAAAAAAAGAAAGAAAAATGCAGTAAAAAATAGAGGAAGAAAAGACGCAAAGGAAGAAGGAAGGCGAGAGAGAGAGAGAGAGAGAGAGAGAGAGATAGAAGCAAGGCGAAAGGAAGAAAGAAAAAAATATAGAAAGAGAGGGAAAGGGAAAATCGCTTTTTTAAAATGATCAAAATAATACTCCAAGGAAGGATAACTTGGAAATATTTATTTGTATAAAAACATAAAAAAAATTATTTTTAACATTTGAAAAAATTAGGCACAAGGCCATTCAAAAGTGGAGGAAATGAGTATTGTTAATTATCTTTTGTGACCATGACTAGAAATGCCTATCCTATTCTAAAATAGAATTATAAATCATCATAATACCACATTTACTCCAGAGCCGTCCTACTAAAAATTTCCTCAATCGGTCAAATATTTTATTGAAAATAAATAAATATTTTGATAAAAATCAGGACCCCTTTTCGAATCTCGCTAGATTCGGCCACTCTGATGAGTCGTAGACGACGAAACACGTGTCAGTGGATAATTATATTTTAAAAACAATATATGTGTCGTTCTCCATTTAACGGTACCAAATTGGTAAAAGGGAAAATTATTCCCAACTCGGTAAAAATGCACTTGCGTATAAATAATTGAATTCATTAAAAAAAAAAAAAGTATCGCAAACAAAAACAAATCAGTGAGCGATCGGTTTTATAGTTGGGTTGGTATTCCATTAGTCTGGTTATATTTGTTTCTTTTTTCTGTGTGTGTGTGTGTGTGTGTGTGTGTGTGTGTGTGTGTGTGTGTGTGTGGTGAGTATCCCACTCCTCATCTTTTTTCAGTGGAATGGCATATCTACACACACACACATACATATACATATATATATATATGTGTGTGTGTGTTTTATATATATATATATATATATATATATATATATATATATATATATATATATATATATATATATATTATTTCATGCATTCCCACAAAATGCTATAAAGGGATGTACTATTTTATGGATCGATGTACATCAAAACTGCTCAATACATTAGTAGAGTTAACTAAATAATAAGTTATGAAATATATATTTTCATAACTTACTATATATATATATATATATATATATATATGATACTGAAAATTATAAATACATTTTCATAACTTACTATAAATCGATCTATAAAATAGTACATCTCATAAAATTTTATGTGGGTATATGAAATTAATATGTATATATATATGTGTTTGTGTATGTGTATAGAAAAAGATGATGAGTGGGACATTCTCACCACACACATATACACACACACACATATACACACACACACACACACAAAGAAAAAAATAAAGATACCAAATAGTGGGATACCAAATATAAAGTAGCTCGCTCACTTTTTTCCGGTTTGTTTACAACCGAAAACACGCTGATGCTACACAAAACTTCTCTCTGCTTCTCTGTTTAAGGGTGCACTCGAAGGCAAAGCAAAGCACTATACTAAGATCAAATAAAACTTTTAACGAATAAAATATTACGGCGAATCGTATATTCATTTCGATTAGGGTTTTTGTATTGCATTGTAAGGTTTGCGTACGCGCCAGACATCAAACAACGATGTTTTACTTTATTTCACTATCACGGAGAACACAACTATTTCATACTACGTGCACCACTGCACCACCGCGTTTTTCCGGACATAAAAAATATCAACGTTAAAGAAAAACTCACGGATGTTCTACTATTAAATTCTTTCTGTTTTAACATGACAGGAAAAGAAAAATATATATATATTCCGAGAAAGACTTATCACGTCGAAATTATTCATTTTTTTTAAACAAATAAATGTTTGTTTTTTTTTTTTACAAATTACTTGAGTTGTAATTTTACTTTTAAACGTATGACATACGTGATGATTTATATATATATATATATATATATATATATAGTCATCCACATACAGTACTGTTTCGCTGTTTCACAGCTCATCAGTGCGGCTAGACAGGCAACTACCTCAAGCCAGGATTGAAACCCGACCGTTTGTACGGCAGTCAAGGCTCCTAACCATTACGCTATTGGCGGCTGCTTGAACGAGTAGTGAGTTTAACGATTTTTTGATATCGTCTGAAATACCTCCGCTCGATTTGTTTACACAAAGAGCGTCGCTTTTATGCTAATAGTAATTCGTGTTCCACTTCTCAATATGCTCAACTCAAGGGCACTATAGTCATCCACATACAGTACTGTTTCGCTGTTTCACAGCTAATCAGTGCGGCTAGACAGGCAACTACCTCAAGCCAGGATTGAAACCCGACCGTTTGTACGGCAGTCAAGGCTCCTAACCATTACGCTATTGGCGGCTTCTTGTGTATATATATATATATATATATATATATATATATATATATATATATATATATATATATATATATATATATATATATATATATATATATATATATATATATATATATATATATATATATATATATATATATATATATATATATATATATATATATATATATATATATATATATATATATATATATATATGTTTTACATTATTTCAAACTTTGCAGACTTATAGAAATTTTAAAAAGTTAATATGGGTTCAGAGTTGTGAGGAAAATTACGCTAAGAGACCTCATTTATTTTATGCCATGTTATGGTACTGCTTCTTAATATTGACGGAAAGAAAGAAGGGAATAAAACGGAGAATTGAAAACAAAAAGAAGCTATTTGAATGAATGGATTAAAGGAGGAATAGATGGAGAGGGGAAAAGCATAGAATAATGGAAAGTATTCATGAAATCTACGTTTAGGTTTAGGCACAGATAAAGAGTGGGGGAAATTAGTGATAATATTTTCAGGTAGACGAGTGTTTCTCGTGAAAGTTTGGCGAGGGGGGCATAGATTGAAGCTCAGACGAGCACTTGCCATCTTGCATCTAGAAAGAACAATAAAGAGCAGAAAATGTTTTACAATATGACGTAAAAAGAAAATGACAATGAGATGACAACAAAGAACAAATAAGGTAAAGAAAGTTTAATTAAAATATGCAAAAAAAAAAAAAAATTAAAGAAAAGAAGGATTTAAAAGAGGAGGTTATCCAACATATGATCTATCGAATGGCTTCTAATCCAATATCTGATCTATGGAACTGTTAGAGTTAGTGTTAGCATTAGTTAATTATGTAACAGAGCGCGGACGCGGGTATGGCAGCTGTATGCAAATGACCGAGCCGTGTGCGAAATGACGTCATAGCAAGGAAGGAAAAAGATTATAAAAAGAACGTGTGCGCAGACCAACGATCACGTTAGAGATACGTGGGTGACATCACAGCTGACACGAGAAGTTACGCATGACTGGAGAAAGAGAAAGGCGTTTTGTTCATACCTGAAACAGCGAGTTGAATTCCTTTCCCCTTTCTTTCTGAGGTTTCTTGCGACGGAGCCTACAACGTATTGGGTCCCAAGTGTCTACATGTTAACACGTGTGTAAATATGTGTAACGTTACAATCACGGTTAGGTTTAATTGGTTGATCGCAAGTGTAACATAAACAAGTCGTTAGCTCAAATATTGAATAAAAAAAACTTTCGGTAGATCACATATTGGAAAGGCACTAAAAAAGACATACGAAGGAAAGATATAAGAAAGTAAAATGAAAGATGTATATAGTCAACGAATTTTTGACCGACAGACATGAAATTTGGTATATAGAGTATTCAGACATATGGAAAACTTTTTAATCAGTTTTCTTCCGGAAAAGGAGCTGCGAATGGGGGAAAAGTTGAAAAGTTGGTACATGAAGGGGGATCATCGGATATTTATCTGTTTGTAAACTGTTTCACGAATGCGCATGCGTGAATGGCTCGCGTGACACATTCCTTATGTTAAGAATAAGTAGATTTGAAAACACTTTTGAAAGATCGTGTCAAACTGGCCTAGTGCTTATCGTACTTGACTCGCTGTCTTTAGGTTTTGGTTTCTATCTCAGCTCGGGTATATATTAGTCACAAGAAGAGAACTGTTTAGCAAAAATCATAATACTTGCAAGCACATGTTTCAGTTTCTGTATGAATTAAAATATTATATTTATGCGAATTTTACGACCAGGCAACGTTGGACGGCCTGCTAGTAAATAAATAAAACTGTATGAAGCCATATTTAATATATTGTTGGGTTTTACAGCATCGTTAAGTCATTAAGTGATTAACGATGCGAATGATGATCTGGCCGTGCAAAGTTCGAACTCTGCTGATCTCATAACACCACTTTCATTTATGTATATTCACAACTTTAACCTGTTTCTGAATTTTGTTGATGAGGAATGATAATTCTGTATCATTTGGATTATTCGAACTACTGTCCGCAAGGATCCGTGGCGTAACGGATAAAGTACTAAGTAAATACAGTTATAAACAAAACTCTTCTGTGTTGCATGTTTTATCCTCAGTGGGGGCGATACTAAGGATAGAATTATAAATTACTTAAGACTTTCAGCTGACGAAACGAGAACACGCTATTACCGTTGATTAAATACAGGATTCCGTTCGAAATTTTATACGGATACCCGAGATCGACAAAAAGATTCCAGAGTTCGAAAAGACACACTTGAAGAAGGTCGGAGGTTATATCGGCCGAAACTTTATGAGAATAACATCCAACGTTGTAGAATAATACTCAAAATTAAAACACTAGTCAAAATAATCCAAATACTCCAACTTTTATCGGATTCCAGCTATAATTATTTCGAATTTTAAAGGAATCGAAGAAAGTTCGAAACGGGAATTCTGATTGAGACATTTTTTTTTTATTATCCTTAGGATAGAAGATTCGTGTCTTTCAATTTGAGAACAAAGCAAGTTCTACAATTTGAATAATTTATTCACAAATAAAATCTAAAAATGATTAAAAAAAAAAGGTCTGCGAATGCTGCTTTATATAAACTTACTTTTTTTATATCAAAATCTTACATTTGTTTTGTATGCGATTTATTTGTAGATTAATTTGAATTTGAAGAGACTGTTCTTATTTGTTCACTTTTCCACGAGTGCAGCGTTAGACACAAGGTTAGTTTTAATGTGGAGAAATCACGATCTCCACAAAGAGGCACCCTGGATTGGAACAAACAAAATGCTCCAGTTTAGAAGGATTTCTCCTTCATTGATCGAAGAGAGGAAGATGGAGTGTACTATCACAATAGAACAAATACTACACTTTGATCCTTATCAAGAGGTCAGGTTGTTGCATACAGCACATGGTTTACTAAGTGGTCTCCAATTTAATAGTGGCCAGACTCAGTTTCGTCTTAAATTCACTGGTTACGGAAACAAATATGTGTTGAAAGTAAAAAAAAAAGAAAACAGTAAAAACAATGAACGCAAGAAAGAATGTGCTCATGACAATTTTCAACTAAAGAGGGGAATCATTTTAAAAAAAAGCAAAACAGATAAAAGACACAAAATAGAAAAATAAATGTAAAAACGAAAAATTCCCCTCTCTCTCTTTCTTCACACATACACACACACACACACACACACACACACACACACGCACACACACACACACTCATACACACATATATGTATATATATACATATATATATATTTTTTTTTTTTTTTTTAAACGCTTAAAAGACCAGACACGTGCAAATTTCTGTTTCAGTAAACAGTAAAACTTGCTGAGAACGCCCTGTATTACGGTTGTTATAAAAATGGAACTGAAATTTAAATTTCGTTCCGTTTTAATCTTTTCTTTTTTTCAACATGCCACCCAAAATCGAAAATAAACAAACAAAAAAAGTAACATTCAACAATCGTACTTTGTTATATGTAAAAAAAAAAAAACGAAAGATTTTTTAAAAATATTTTTTTATAAAATTTTATTAACAGAAACGAAATAATTTTTAAAGGAAATGAATATACCAAAGTCAATTTGGTATACCTTTTCTGGTATTTTTTATGTAAAAAAATACCAGCAAAGGTATACCAAATTTACTTTGTCACATTGGAAATATCGACTTTTATAGATTTTCGGGTTTACTTCAACCTACCACTTTCGGAATAGGCACCCCAACTTCCTCATGTTAAGGACAGCTTTCGGAATAGGCAGCCCCAACCTTGTCAGCATACCCGAAAACCTAGAAAAGTTTACATGTCGAATGTGAACGGTGAGTTGGACGTAAAACGAAACGAAATTTAAATTTCCGTTCCATTTTTAAAACAACCGTAAAACTCAGCATTCTCCATAAGTTTTACACAGTAAACCTATTTATTTACTTAAAAATGTAATGTTTCAAATCGTAAAAGCGTTTTAATCAGGAAAATTCAGACAATTCAGTTTTACTTTTCCTTCTGATTTGCCATGCTGTTTGTAGTTTGAAACAGTTCCCATGTGTTGTCGAATATCGAGATTTGTGTTAAAATATTAGAAAAATTCAGCGTAATATTGAAATTCAAAATTCAAAATTGTCTCTCATTTTAACGATTATATTTTAAATTTCAATATCACAGTGATTTTCTAACTAGTAGATTTCTCCATTATTTTAACACAATTTTGCACGACTGAGCGCTAACTCTGAATCGGACGTGTAACCCTCGATGTTCGACAACACCTGCGAAAGAAACTAAGAGAGAGAGAGAGAGGGGGGAGCTGAGAGAGCGAGAGGGCGATTGTGTGCGCGAAAGAAAGTAATAAAAATGAATGAACGAAAATATAAAAACAAAAGGTTAAATGGGAGAACTTATTTATAAAGTAACCAAAAAGAAAACAAAAGCAATGTCAATGCTCAAAAAGCGGAGTAATATAAAGACAATCCGGGAACATACACGTGTACTGTTTATCTTATGTACTTTCTCTCCGTGACATAAATACAAGGTCATGTGCGGGTTTGATGGATTTTTTTTTCTTTTGTGTGTGTGTGTGGAACGAACTGGATTCGAACTTGGCACACTCAGGTAATCAGCTTATGACGTTAACTACTTAGCCACCGTTACTCCTCGCCCTGTGCGTGTGTTTCTGGTTTTGCATGTGTTTTCATTTTAATTTAATAAGAAGTCGATGTCTGGAGCTAACACTTGATTTCTATACACAGATACCCGGGTCTTCTGTCGCACTGCTTGACTTTGGAATTCCCTTAATATTTTCTGCCTTCCTGATTTTATTAACGGGTACAAATTCCAATCTAATGCAAATAGTGCTCAACTCGTTACTTTATATGTCTTTGTGGGCATGGTCCTTAATAATAGCTCCTAATATCCGAGTCGTTATGTGCATTGTTTGTGGTGAACAAGAATTGAAAAAAAAATCAAGATTTTTCTCTACTTCTCAAACGTTACGTTAGTAAAGAACCAGATAAATATGTTATAGTACGAGAGACGTACGAGAAGTAATGCTTTTTTATTATTTATTTTTATTCCGATTAAATGGATCAGAGTGGATTGAAAATGTTATTGTTATGATGACTAAACTTATTGTTATGATGACTAAACTTATATATCAATAACTTACAAGTTTCACGGCTCCGTTGTGGATATTGACGATTAGAGACTCTAAAAAAAACAATCCCTATTATGGACGTGTGTAAGAAGCAGAAATGCGTCACTGAGTACCTGGCAAGAGTCTACTGAGAATTGAGGTCACTATGGAGAAAAATAGATGTCATTAAAGTACTTGTAAAATCAGAAAAGGTTTTGATAGTTAATGCTTTGGTATAAAAAAATAGTGTAACCATTTATCAAGTAAACACCTACTTCTCATATCATTTTTTTAAACACTTTCTATTCAAATTTTCTGAGCGGTTTCGTTTCCGAGGTAAGTTTAAGTCAAAACAATTACTTGTGCTTGCGATTCCGAAAAGGCGCTTGTAAACAGGATTGGTTTGGATAACGGGTGCCAATTGAGCTTCAATCCGTGGTTGTCTCCTTTGAACTCTCTTTTTACTCCAACTATTACAAAGAACTTTTCCTTCTTCTTCCGTGTTTCTAACCTGAAACGGGATTTTCATGAACTTTCCACCTGTAAAACAAGTTGCCTCAAAATTCTTCGCTAGGATTTACAAGATAATTTTGTTTCAAATCTAAAGGCAATAGAAAAATATATGTTTGATGAATGGTGAATATGCACACATACAAATCCAAGTTAACAGAGAACAAAGAAAATATCGTGTCGAACTTTGAAGCATATATTTAACTGTGATAAAACAAAGAAAATACCATGTCGGACTTTGACACATATGTTGACCTCTGATGGAATAAAGAAAGAATTTGTCAATAAAATCAAAAAGTTCGACGAACAAAAACTCAAAGAATGAGAGACGGAGAGGGAGACGCACGATCGTTACGTCATTAGTTCGTCAATCGCCAACCCACCTTTCACCTTTGTTCGATACGTCCGACAACCACTGCAGGCAAAATAATAATTAAATAAAAAACAGGTTTGTTATGAAATAGTCTGTGTGTTTGATTATCAACCGGCTGAAACAAGCTTAAGAGTTTAATTTATTTAGCAGCACGCATCTTCGTAGAAGTGCAGCAAACATGATTATACACACGTAAGCAGTAAACAGATAATTCGTTACAGAGAGACAATGATGAGAGCAAGGAAGACAGTTTATGACATTTCGTACAATTTCAGCCCCTTTGACTTTATGGTTTGGTGGGTTTTTTCTATGCATATTTTTTGTTCTTACGATTGAAACTTCCATGAGAATGTTTAGTGTTCGCAGTTTATGTGAGTTAATTTCTGAATTCACGGATTTTTCTGAAAGATTTCAGCTGCCTGCAGCATTGTCGTCTTTTATTTGATCTCAGGCTTGTCTTTGTTTTCAATTTTTCCCAGATTTTGTTTTAAATTTCAAGTTTATGGACTATACATTGAGCTCCTTGGATTTTTGTTATTATCTTATCTTTCTCCATGATCTGTGTTCTTTACAGTTCCCGGGCAAGTTCCGTGTATTTTCTTCGTTTTTCGATTTGAAAGGATTTGCTCCTTCCTGTTGACTTGTTGACAGCCGGTCTCCTCGCTCGGTTGAGTTTATTTGTTCGTATCTCCATGCCCCAGATAATTTTGTGATTTTCGTTTTTCAGTACTCATTTCGGCTTGTGTCTGTACTATTTGTCTGTACGATCGTTTATATTATTGATGTAGTTCTGCTTTAGAGTTAATTTGCTGCATTCACTTGTGTGATTTACTGTTTTTCTCTTTTTTTCACCTTTTTTCTCCTGGCTTTTGTCTTAGCTTTGATACAGTTAGTTACAGTCGCATTGTTTTGTGCAGCTCTTTGTAGTTATTCTATTTCTGTGTTACGAACCATGCCGATGTGTCTTTGTAATTCGTTTTCTTGTCCTTCTTATGAATCGTGCGTACATCTGTTTCTTTTCTAACTTTTCTAATCTTATTTTTGATTTCTCCGTATTGTTCATTTTGGCACTGATTATTCCTATAGTGATAATCATTTCTGTGCTTTGGGTCATGCATTTTTCTCATTTTTTGGTTGTGTGTGTGTATAATATACACAGTCTTGTATAAGTACTTGTTCGGTTCTCCTTTTTACTTTTTGATGTAGTATCAGTGAGTATCATCCGTCGAGCATTGTACATAAACATAAGTTTCCTGGTCTTCTGATCGAGATGCATTAGTTCCTCTTTGGTCCAGCCTATAAATAGACCAGATTATCTTACTAATTATTCTGTCCAAATCATTATACCTTTTTACTAGATTTATGCTATGTAATTTAGTTTATAGGAGTTTTCTTATTCTCCGCAGGTATTCTTTTCTAATCTTCCCTTTTCGCTTCTGTAGATTTGATATTGTCTGCTTGCACAACTCACAAATATTTACAGATATCATGTTCGCTTAGTATTATCGCCTCCTTATGGTTAAGCAGTTAAATCAATTCCGCTGTCTCATCTCTAGTAGTGCACGCTTTTCCATTTCAGATTGTATTTGAATCTGTTGAATGAATATTCTGGTCGAGTTTTATGCTTTTTTTACTTTTTGCAAATGGTTTATGGTCGTCCATATACATGACGTGTTTTCTTCTTTCTTCTGTGTCAGTAAACATATATCCCGCATGACATTTCTTATGTTGTTGAGTGGGATCATAGTTATGATATGGCAGAAAGATTTATTATTATTATTATTATTATTATTATTATTATTATTATTATTATTATTATTATCTCATGAAAAGTTTTCACACAAGCAATTTTCAAAGAATTCTCTTTGAGAACAATGTGTGGTGTTCCCGGCACTCTTAGTAACAAAACGTCTCCCAAGATTTTCAGTACTCTCCACCTCTTTCAATAGCATTTGCAAATTAATTGGCGTTATTGTAACAGCCGCCTACCATTGATTTCTCGTTGAAAGTGATCATTTTTCACTGGAATTTCAGTAATCCAATGATGGTCTGGTTAGTGCTTTTGCTCCTTGGTCTTTCTACCGTCGTTGACTTTTCTCGATTATTTGATGTAGTATCAATTGATGCCGTTATTTTCTGAGAGGGGGGGGCTTACAATTATACTATTTCAGGTTTTATGATTCCATGTTGTTTCTTTTTGTTTTACCTCTGTAGCAGCTTTTATATAACCGGCTCGCATCTATGGCTCCTGTTTATTAGTTTCTGCATTCAATAGTATTTTTTTAAACATTTCAACCGTTTATATTAATTGTCATCCGTTGTATCTACGCCGCCATTTATTGACGTTTTTCTAACAATTTTATTTCAATTTTCCTCTTTTACTCAGAATTGTAGAACATTATAATATTTTTAAATATATTGTGGAAGATACAAAGTATGGGAAAACGTTTATAAATAAAAACAGTGTAGATATTTATTTTTGCTCACCACAGCGAGATGTGACACAATGTCAGAAGGTTGGGTGTTCAAGCCAACGCAAATATATAAGAGGCACTCTGGCCTAACGAAACTTGCCTGTGAATACCCGTCGGCAAGCAATAAACTTGCTGTACTTGAAAGTCGGGTGGCAAGGCCTAGAACTGTAGACCTTTTAAGTAATACCCGGGCGGTGCACATCAGTCCGACAGGTATAAGGTCAATTCTTGGCCTTACACCTGTCGAGCTGATTATCAAGAATATATTCATGACTGGTATTTTATACACAATCTCCAAGCAACCGAAGCAGCAAGAAGAGCAGTCCTGCAATATTCCAAAATAATTGATAAGAATAATGGTTTTCTTACCGAGTTTAGTGTTGCCATGTGCTTATATGGCGAAGTGAAGCAAATTGTATTTCGTTTCCTTCCGTTTTTTATTATCAAGTTTATTTTGTTTCTTATGTTATATTCAATCTTAGTATACACATTTTGTTTTATCATATTATATACAATACATGTTACTCCAATTTTAAATGCATATTCGTTAATAGATTTTTACTAAACTTACGGTCGATAGCGTTTAGAATATATTTTACAATTGATGGCATAGTCGGGGTTTTAGAATCATCTATATAGGGTTAAATATTATTTTTAAATGTGACAATTTGTATTTTTATTTAAGCTATGAGTGAAATCTATAAAATTAGATATTTTTACATTTACTAAGATATCAAATCTAAGACATATCTTTTCATGTTTATTTATGAGTTATATTGAGAAAGCGAACCATATAAAACTAAAGGGTTCGCCCAGCCGAGCTTTTTCTTTCCTTTTGTTTATACGACATACATGTATATATTGTATGTGTCTTTCTTTCAAGTATATATATATATGTGTGTGTGTGTACATGTGCGTGCGTGTGTGTGCATGTGTGTGTGCATGTATGTGTGTGTGTGCGTGTTTGTGCGTGTGTGGGTGTGTGTGAATATATATGTAAGTACAGTAGAACCCCGGGATATTAATAAACCAATCCAGTACAGTATATAATACACACGTATATAATCAAATAACATTATAAATAACACCGTAAGGCGGGCAAAAAACCGTAACCAATGGCCGAAAAACATCGTATTCCACATCGTAACCTGAAAAAAAAACGTATCCTAGGGGCACTGTGTCCCGGGGTTGCATTGTAGTTATATGACTACCTTCTCTAGATAGATTTATATTTATTATACTCTAGCACTATATATATATATATATATATATATATATATATATATATATATATATATATATATATATATATTTGATGGAATATATATATATATATTTGATGGAATATATATATATATATATATATATATATATATATATATATATATTCCATCAAAAATAATAGATATTCTGGTTTTGCGGCACTTTTAGCTTTTTCTCTTTTGATAAAGCCCACGACGCGTTGAATTTTGGACGTACCTTTGAGTTTTAGTTCGTCTAGTTCTCAGCGTTATTTTCATTATGTTACTGTCATTTCCATATATACAATAACTTTGAAATTTTCACTATTGTATCTTAAGCCACTTGTAGCTAAGAAATAATGTTTATGTACGTCGACATCATTACTATGAAATTTATTTGTCAGAGTCGACACATTATATAGACTTATAATGGTTTAATGCAGAGTCTAGATATACAATCGGAATTTCAAATGAAATCTCCATTCTCGTCTTTATTAATTGATCATTATCAATGGCCATAATCGATCGTACACTTTTTTAGAATCTGGATTGCGTCAATGGATGTGTCGATGTTGATCTCTGTACCCGTAGCCGATGTTAAAATTCATCAGAAATGAATAAATAAAAGGCTTCGATGTTGCATTGTAAACATTTATTTGTAATTTTACTTTTGATAATATTCAACAACCTTATTCAGAAATCAGCCCTTGCGCATTTCCGGATTAAAACTAAGTGAAGAAATGTAATTTTAGATCCTTATCCGTAGGTGTTCTTTAACACCAACCAGCTCCTCAAACGATATCCGGAAATTAAAACAAAAAAAAAATGTATTATTCCATTTTCATCCGAAACAAGGCACATTGCCACTTTGATGTAGGAGGCTACTATCAGGGACGTAAGCTACAGGGGTACTATTTGGGGAGTAGGGTAGCAAGATGTCGGTTCACGTTACGCTTTTACTTCTGCATGTCAGTACAGTTGGGGAAGCAGGAACCCGGAAGGGAATTCCAAAGTCTAGCAGTTCTGGGGAAGAAACTACTGGAGTAGAAGGCTCTCTTACATTTAGGGATCTCTAATGTGAAGGGTGTGATTTAGATGCTTGTCGGATTTGTCGAGGGTATTTACGTCGAGGGGGTACAAGTGTTTGCAGTTCATCGGAGCACTCACCGAAATGATAAGGAACTGAAGACAACATTCCCCAGATCACACTGTCAACCTCAGCAACTTACCTCAAAAGGACTATTCAAGAACAACACCTATCCAAAGCGATTGCATGTATTTGATTAATTGTGGGCAATGTGGTAATCTTACCCCATGACTGGGTGAATGTATAAGTTTATACATTCTTAATATTAGTGCGTACGTGATCACAATAAATCTAATTGAATTGGAACATGGCAGCTGATTCCATATGCGGCAAGTAGATACTGCCCTCTTTGAATAAAGGTTTATGTACTTCATTATAATACAATTGGTTTAATTCATTTCATTAGTATTGAAGACTGTGTCTATTTCGCGTATACTGTAATCGATAGCATGCGGCCTACAAACAAAATATTCTATTCCGATTCTTCAGTTTTCTTTGTGGAAACTTGGCCGATGTTACTAACGACGAGAATGCACTTCGATAGAAATCGTCATCACAATCGAATGTTTTTACACTACTCTTATATTTCAAACTAGCGGCATTGCCCGGGTGTGGTGAGGTGTGGGTGGTGGTGGTGGTGAGGGTGTAAATCAAAACAAAATGATAAATAAAGACTAATCGAATGTAATAACCCTGTTTAAATATTATAACTTTTTAATCGAAAAAAAAAACAGCGAACGCGATGAAAAATAAAGAATAAGCGAAAACTTCTTTAAAATATCGGAAAAACAAAAACAAAAAAATAGCGAACGTGATGGAAATTTTTTTTTTTTTTAAATCAAACGAAAAAATGGCATAAATAACCCTGTTTCAATAGTAAAACTTTTAAAATCCCCCAAAATATATTTGATATCTCGGCTCGAACGTACAATCTTAAGATAACAACGCTGCTACTATAACGACTGGTCTATGATCGCGCAGTGAAATTATTTTTTTTTTTTATATTTAAACTAATTCAAGAAAGAACGTTTTTTTTTTTTTTCGCGTGCGTGTTTGGCTAACTACCCCTCCCTGTAGAAAAATGTGCAGTTGAGGCTGAAGGAGTAAATTTTCTTAGCCAATTTTTAGATATTTGTCGCCCAAAGGGTTGAGCTCCAAAATGATACCGATCTCGTTAAAATTCGTCGCCTTCGAAAGTTTTAAGCAGGCATACAAACATACATGATGATTGCACCGTCTTGTCAGACGAGTGCCACTCCCTCAGACACTTAACGTCCATGAGCCCAAAAATGACTTCCATCGCCACAGGACCATTTTTATAGACACATGCCTGAGGGAGTATCTATACACAGATGATGTTACAGAGTCTTAGCTTTGTACGACAGCTAAGTCTTTCTCTCGGTTCAAAATGTTGAGATCCAGCAACAAGCAAGAGCAAGATAGCCAGCAACAAGTTAAACCGCAGACCAGCTTATGCGGGTACTGGTCTCCCGCTTCATGTTTATTTTTAAATCAGAGATTTGCTTCTAGAAAGGTTGCCTTCACCCCGGCTTACAGGAGCCCTCTCCACCCCAACACACAACACACAAACACACACGGTGCTAGTTGGCCGTTGACCCCATACATACATACATACGTACATTTAAACAGACACGTGAGATTTATATTATAGAAAAAGCCTGTAAAACAATGAAAGCGGCAGCATATTGCAATTATTAAGGTTTATTAAGTCAATTATTAAATTAATACATACGTGAATGCTTCTACTTCAGCGGGGATGATATAGATAGAAAATTAATACAAGCAGAATAACACAAAGAGAGAAAAGAGGGAGGCAATGCAGTTTAGTTTGTAATAAGTAAGATGTTTTCTCCACTCTTTATCTGTGCCTAAATCCAAACGTAGATTCCATGAGCAAAGCTTTTTTCTTAGAACTGCACGCCAGTGGAACTCTCTTCCGCTTGCCTGTTATCCACCTGACTACAACTTGGATGTCTTCAAGTCCAACATAAAAAATTCCTGACAAACCGCCGCCTTAAGTAAGACACTCTATCGAAACCCCCAATACTAATGATTACTACAATACTATCTCATTGATTACTGTACATGCAATAATCCTTATCCCTGAGTGGCCTTCGGGCCTTGATAAGTGATGACCCCCATGTAAAAATAAAAAAGATCTGTTAGCCGACTTAGAAAGGAAACATCCACTTTTAAATAGGATTATACAGAAAATAAATTTTCGCTAAAAAAAATTAAGCTTCGTATTAGCCAACGTGTTTAAGGAAGTGACGTAACAAAAGAGATGTTTATGTGAGATAAGAAGGGTGTGTCATACAGCTAGACAGATAGATCGACAGATCATCTTATCGCGTGGCTACGCATGTCAATACTTTTATTACTATTGCATTATAGGCGTTTGGTAAACATGGCTAAAATAAATAGTCGTTTCAGCATTAATTTGAGGATATTTGTCTCAAGAGTCTTTCCGTTATTTTCCGTGTGCACGAGATTCTGAAATTTCCGGTCAATATAGAATGCACCTTTTTTATCCATTGATAATGAAACGACGTTGAATCTCGCGACCTGAGCATAGGTGTATGTGTGTGTAGAATTACTGACTGTTAAAACTTCCACTTGATAAGTTATTGGAAGCGAATGGAGAAGGCACATCTTGAAAACTCCTCCCCGCCCGACTGTCATTTAAACTGAGACAAGAGGCGATCTCATTACTTTGGATTGTGGACTTTGACATAAAAAGGCGGGAAGCCCCCACTTTTCTGAAAGGACGATCGAAAGAGGGTCCAGAATGTGTTTGGGTTGGTGATAGTTGATGTTAGGACTTGGGTGGGTATAAAGTGCAAAATTTTTAAGATACATACAAATTGAAGAAACGGAGATGAAAAATAATCAAACGAGAGAAGGAAAATGGGCATTAAAACGCAAAAAGAAAAACAAACAATAAAATGACAAAAAGGAAGGAAAGAAGCGAATAAAATCGAACGATAAATTAAGACGAGAAAGATACTGCAAAGAAAAGGGAAAAAAGGCATAGGATTAATGATAGACGGACGATAATAGTGAAAGTAAATCAATAAGAGACGATAAAAAGGGAAAGATAAAGAGAGAACATTGCACGCATACTACTGAACAATAACAAATTACATGGGATGCTTTTGAGACATGTTATTAAACCAAGGAAGTCAGAAAAGTGAATTTAAAACATAAGGAAATATTACGATATATAAATAATGTTGAGATATGACAAGTCTTTCGTTTGTAAGATTTTATTAATCTCGGCTCTTTTCGTGTTTTAGCAAGGTTATCTTTATATATAGCTATAATCACGTTGATCCATTCAAGTTGCGCAATAATGAGCGAAGCCAATACTAAATGGGTAACGATAATATAAGGTTTGTTTCATTGTATAATCTGCTACTAGTATACGGAGTTATCCAAAACTGATATTCTGGAAAAACGTTTTTTGTAAAATTTGAATATTGTCAAACATTAAGGATGAACGATGTTGCCAACGTGTTTTTTGCGGGATTCTGTTTCACTCATCGTCTTTCGGATTTTGGTCATTAAACATTGAATCATCTTTCTTCAAAGTTCCTTTGTTACCGATGCGTCAGAAGAACCAATTATGTATGCCTCGATGATTTTTATCAGCTACTGCGTATTGTAACGTCTACTTGAATCCATATTGATGTCAAAAGAATATTCCAAGCCTTATGTCAACACTACTTGAACAATATGGAAAGAATTGTAAAACACAACTTTGGGATGTAAAACCAAATAAGCCGGTTATTTGGACCATCCTGTAATTTAAACTAGTACTGTCTACTACATGGTTAGTACGTCGGTATATAAGTGGAATCATTCATGATGAAGTAGACTGTTGTGTATTCAGGAACACTAACAACAAGAACTATTAAAGGACATATAAGTTGTTTGAGAATCTTATATTGTGAAAAATTAAATTGTCCTACCAGTTTTCCGAGTGTTGTCTAGAAGATGCAATTACCTCTATGTAAATAAGAATGACAAGCAAAAAACGGCACTGATATATATATATATATATATATATATATGAAATTTGGGGGGGGGTACAAAATTTAATTATGGCTAAATGTAGACCGATTAACATGGTGATTAAAAAGATAGAAAAAAATGAAAATAAAAGCTAGCTAACCAGGTTTCATTTCGAGCTAAATCGAGGATAATTACGATAAAAAATAGTCATGAATATGGTGGGAGAGAAAACAATTAAAAAAAAACGAAAAATAAGCGGGCAAAATAATTACATAGAAATTAAATTATGCCCTAAGACATAATATGATGCCGCTTTCATTGTTTTACAGACATTTTTCTTGCAAAGAGAAGGTCTCAAGGACTTAATAAAAATAGTTTCTAGAATTTTTAGATGAAAGGGTGAGTGCAACTTACTCAAGATCGTAAACATGTCAGCAATGAAATTCGTGGTACACTCATGATTATAAGCTGTTCGCACATCGAAAACCATATGTATTACCCAGAACATCCGAAGGTGAAAATTTTGCATAATGAATTTTCGATGATACGTGTTGTTTTAAACGAAAATCCTATCTTTGCGAAGTCCACCAAACATAATTCGCGCTGCAAGTAAATAATTTGAATAAATTATTTGAATTAATGAATAATATAAGTACGTATATATATATATATATATATATATATATATATATATATATATATATATATATATATATATATATATGTTGGCGGGAGACGTAGGTGAAGCGACTACAAATAGCGAGCCCCGTAGATGTTGAATTGACTCATGCTTTTTAACGATGAGAATCGAGTCACAGCGGCCATAGACTCTTACATTACCCTCATGCAGAGGAAGTTTATTCCTGCACTGGGCATGTTTCAGTTTCGATTAAATTTAAAAGATATAATCTTCTATCATTCAGTTACTACTTGGTCAACGGATTCTTAAAAAGGCTCCTCTATAAAAAAAAAAATGAGATCAACACGAAAATAGGGCAAATGAAATATTGCTCAAAGCAATATGGATTCAGTAATTCCATTTTTGTACGTAGTTATTCCTTTGACAATTACTACTACACAGGGACTTTCCTTAGATCACCGAAGTTAAGCAAAGTTGAGCATGATCAGTACCAGATGGATGCCCAATTGGTATATCAGGCGTTGTGCAAAACTAACGTCGTCAAATCAGATTGCCGGCTATAAACGGAAAATGGAGATAACCATTCTCAATCTGAAAAACATGAAGTTATGTAACAAATTAAGACCCTACTAGGAAGAAAGGCGTTTAGCGAGTTTAGTAATGCAGTTTCCACAGCTAAGTCGAAAAGAAATGTATCAATATGACAAGTCAAATAGTTGAAACATAATTGTAAATATTTACGATAAGCAAAAAATATGTCCACAATAATAAAAAGTTGTCCTTTTACAGGCTGAAAACATATCCGCGAATGACGTTAATGCTTTGCAAAGTGGTAACTCTTAGTAAAATACACACACACACACACACACACACACATATATATATATATATATATATATATATATATATATATATATATATATATATATATACATTAATATATATATAATCTGGTCAAACCAAAATTGGTCACCATTTGTCAATACTAAGTGCTGTATGTAGGAGGGCTCTGTTTATCTAGGAATAGTTTTAATTCGCCTAGGAATTCTCCGTTCCGGTTCAAGGCAGATGGAGTTGGAGATTGTGCAACTGTTGCTTAATATGCCGCTCATGCACTCTTACAGGGGAATCATATGTTTTCGAAGACTAAACGGAAGTCACGAAATTGTTATTTTAGACTAGCCGTGTCCCCGCTGTTGCCAAATCGTGAATACGCTTAAATATGATATCTTAATTTACGCAGATTTCGTATTTATTATTATGAATTTATTTCTCTATAGATTATTACATATTATATTGTACCCAATATATAGTAGTGATTTCAAAAGTAAAAAAAAATATGACTTGCGCGCCAAAGCTAAAATCGATATCGAAATCAAAACTTATAGTGCCCAGCTTCAGTCGTTACTGCTTGAGATATCGTCAGTTGGGTGAGAAATAGGTAAAAATGAACTAACCTTATCGTCTATATATATATATATATATATATATATATATATATATATATATATATATATATATATATATATATATATATGCGCATGTGTGCAACAGAACGTTCGGTCGACTTACGGCTGCTAAGTTCTAATTATTATTTTTTACCTCATAGCAGCTAATTTTACTAGTTAATGATAAAAACGGTCCATGAAGCATGCAATAATTTGACCCGCCTTACACCACTCTGCGACTTATCGTCTAAGTAGAGATGCTGTTGGAAAAAAAATGGAGGCAGAGAGACATAGAAAAAGACAATTCATGACGATTAGCGTGTACGGGTTTCGTCCTATGCGACTATTCAGGAAGAGGAAAACTTATTTACGAATAAGTAAATGTCGACAAGGGTATAGAATAGGGAAGAGCGGAAAGAGTACGAAAATTGGAAGAGAAACTGTAAATACCTTACACTATTTTACATTACGCCATTTTAAATCGTAGAATCGTTATTTAATCGTGTTAAAACGCACTTTATTTCCTTTTGACAGCTTGATTGTTGCTATTTCTTCTGATGAGTTAAGGGCAAAATAGATTCTCTAATTGATATAATAATTAAGTGATTGATTTTGTGCTACGAAACAGATACTATCAAGAATTGTAAATATCAACTGAATTAAAGGAATAAATTGTAAGATGGACAACATCATGAACTTTGGAATATAGACTTTTATCATTCATTATATATATATATATATATATATATATATATATATATAGGTCTCCCTGTCTGTTTCTGATTTTTCACGGCGTACATGAACATGCGTATGCATATCTGTCTGTCTGAGAGACTTGCAAATCCGAGCAAATCTTACTGTCCCGGAAAAAAAAAATAGCAACAAAAAACAGTATATTTTCGAAGAGGCGATAGACCAGGGCAACATCTCAACACCGAACTCTGTCATCATCTTTTAAGAATTTCAATAAATCACCACTAAAGTTGGGAGAGAAATACTTCGATGATGTGTTGTTCTCATTCTCCGAATATTTACGAAGAAATCTTTTTAATATACTTTTATTTTTCATTTTTGGCAAATGACATTTCCCCCCGCCTTTTTTTTTATTTTTTTCGGACGAGGCTGACTATAAAACGGACACCTCTTAAATGCTTGTGTCAAAATTCCTGCCTTCTTCTCCGAAATTGTCAGTCAGACGGGTCCCTGTCCCTCCGCCCTGTGTGTGTATCTTTTTGCAGGTATTTAGATGCGTGGATTTATGTTTGGGACAGTTTTTTCCCTCCCTTTCTTCTCTCGTTGTGTATGTGTGTCCGTCAGCGGGAAAATATTCAAACAGCTTAAACTAACCCGAGCCATTGTCAAGCACTGCTAAAGGCAGGTCGTGTGATAACGTACTTGCGTGTGTAGCTCAGTGGAAAGGGATGCGGTCGGTGGTCAATTAATCTCTGAACATGTCCTTCACAACAGAAAACAAAATTGGTCGTCTTAAGTTACTTCAATTCAGTCTGAGAGTTTAGCGTAGAAATATGCGCTTTAAACTTAAACGCGACGGACAGATGAATGGAAAGAGCGCCTACTTGTTCTAATTTTATTCTTTAGTAATTGTGAGCGATATTTTTGACAAAGGAGGGAGAATTGCTATTTTCTGGGTTGGAATATATCCAGCTAACATTTAGCGTTGGCGCGTTTTTTGTTTTTGTTTTTTTTTTGTGTGTGTTTTTTGTGTTTTTTTTTGTTTTTGTGTTTTTTAAAAAATTTTTTACCTCGAAGTACCATTTTATTGCTCCTTACATCAAGTAGCTTCATGTCTTGTCTTTCTCATCCCCTCTCTCTTCGTCTCTCTCTTTCTCTCTCTCTCTCTCTCTCTCTCTCTCTCTCTCTCTCTCTCTCTCTCTCTCTTTCTGATTTACTGTTTGATGTTGCACATGGCCGGAAAGTAGAAAACCATCTTTCACGACTGAGCAATCTGAACAGGCAAAAATAAAAAAAGAAAAAAAAAAGAAAGAAAACAATGATCGAAAATAGTCCAATCGCTAAAATAGTATTGGGATAACAACAATAAATTAACCCTTAGCTTTGCGGAGTCCACACTCTAGCGGCCAGTCAGTAATATCTTATTCAAATAAAGAAGGTTTTGGTAAATTAAGCCAGATTCTAGGTACCAGAATGATGCCATGCATACATTGAAAATTAATGTGAACAAGCATCATTCTTCCCAGCTGTAAGCCACATTTACCTTCCTCTTATAAATGGTCTTTATCACAGTAGTCTCTCACAATTTAGTGACAATACGCCTTCTTTATGGTGAACAAAAGTTCTTAAAAAGTGTCCGAAAACGACGGCTTTACATCACGTAGGAAGATCGCGTGTATAGGGAAAGTGAATAGTTGATATAGTTCGAATTATTTTAATCAGTTGGTGCATAGTAGAGGTGGCATATAAGAACCCGTTTGGATGGGCTTATAAAAGGTAGGAAGCAATTACAAGTTCTACCACCTGTATGAGAGTTAAATAAGTCTTACTATGAAGTACTATTGACACATCTGGGGAGGTACCGCTCACAGCGTACAGGACCGACTTAGAAATCTAATGATGGATACTCTCCTCTTCTCTATAGCCTCTTTATCGCAGAAGAGTACTTGCTAGTCGTTCTCTACTTTTACAGTATCGTTATTTTTATGTTAAGTGATCGACTGAACACCAATCTATGGTTTTATTTCGAAAAACATTTCCAACAAACGTCATATAGCTAGAACCACTCTAAAAAATGTTTCCTTTTTGTGTGCATAAAACTACAGACATTATACAAGCTAAGTATCTCTTCTCCTTCTGTAGTAAACAAAACCGCAGGGTTGCTTGCCAATTGATTACAGCATGGTCGTTTTCAGGTCCAATGTTAAATTCCTTTTGGGCTGTCTTCTTAATCAAATTCTTTCCAGTTGCAAGCATCGTTAACGGTCTTTACAGTGTTGTCTCAAAAATTAGATAAATAACCTTGGGTGTTATGCCTTGATGGATGTGCACTAATTAGTACATAAAACAGAATTATGTGCATTTATACGCAACTAACCAATCGATCGGAGAGATTAGTTTGCAATGTACATATTTAGCGAATGTTTTATTGTCACATTCTTCCAGTTACCAGCGAGTAAGTAAATTCAAATCGCTGCAACATACGCGATCGAATTAAAGTTACTAGAACATCAAGAAACAGTATCCCAAGAATGAGGGACGTTCCAAAAGTAATGGCTTCTATTATTTGATTCCGCCCGCATAGATCAGAGGGGATTGCAAAATGCATTGTTATGATGACCGAAGTAATACATTCATGACATAAAAGTTTCATCTCTCTATTGCAGATACTGACGGTGTGAGACTCTAAGAAAACAACTCCTAACATGAACGCGCGTCAGGGCCAAAATGTGTCGTTGAATTTCTTCATACAGAAAAATTGAACTGATAAACACTCATCGGCGCCTGTTGAACGTTCTTGAAGATGATGTAGTTAATCTTTACACGGTTCAGAGATGTTTACGTTAATTTCAGAGGAGCGCCAGAGATGTGAGTGACAAAGTGCGCTTCGGATTTTTACAAACCGGGCATCAAAAGAGGCTGGTAAAAGTGCATTGTAAATAGTTGTGATAATGTAAAAAAATAAATTCTGGTGCACAAAAGATTGCTCGTTTTAATGGCATCAGTCCTGTGTCCGTAGCTCTTCAGCATTTTATATTTTTTAGTTGAAAAATATGAGGCCTTACCTTTGGACCGTCCCTTATATTTTCAAATATCATTGTCCAAAGATTAATATATATAGCATATGTATACGAAGAAATCTTTTTAATATACTTTTATTTTTCATTTTTGGCAAATGACGTTTCCCCCCGCCTTTTTTTTTTCGGACGAGGCTGACTATAAAACGGACACCTCTTAAATGTGTTTGTCAAAATTCCTGCCTTTTTCTCCGAAATTAATGTATATAATATGTATAAAAGTTTTAATTATTAAAATATGTGCGTGTTAAACTTACATTAAGAAAATAACAGGATTGTAAAAAGTTATAAACTTCTTGGAAAGTTTTTTTTTAAAATACAGAATAGCTAACAGTAGAAGAATCGGTAATTGTACAGTTTAATCAAAACATTTAAAAATGAAAATATCGAAAAAAGGTTATATTGTACGTATCCGTTTTGGACCGAAGATTTCCGAAAAAAAATTCATTTAATTTGATCAAGTAGTTTTTATTTTACAGCAGAAAAACTCGTTTTTATGAGAGCGCGTTGAAGTTAGCCATCATGAAATTTGTTGCACGCGCCATGGGGAGATAACTCCAGTTAAAGCGCCGACGCTCCCTCCCCATCTTTATTTCTAGCTTTTCTTCCTAAAAATCGAACCTTTTGCTCGGTATCATAACAAATTGTTTTTTCGCAGTAAAATAAAAACTACTTGCTAAAATTAAGTGATTTTTTTTTCGGAGAACTTCGTTCCATAACGAATATGTACAATATAACCTTTATTTTCGATATTTTCATTTTTTTAATGCCTTGATTAAACTGTACGAATACCAAAGAATAATAAAAAAGATAATTTATGTAAACACATCAAAATCGAATTATCTACCAAATCAGTATAGTTTTAACGTGTGTGAACGATTTTTTTAGATTTATTAAACTATCATCTTCTTTATATTTTAAGACTGCAGACCAAATACCAAGGTCTCATGTATGATATGAAAAGAAACTGGAATCTTAAGGAAGTATCAATCATACCAGTTATCATAGGTGCCACATGGCTTATGAAGAAGAACCTGAAGTGCTACCTAACTAATATTCCTGGTGAACCAAGTGCAAAAGAGATCCAGGCATATGCATTTAAGGGAACAGCGAGGATACTAAAAAGAGCTCTCGGTTGGTCTCAATAAAAAGCAGAGCAATGTTGGCTGCCCCATACCAAGCATCACAATCTTCGAAGGAAGAAAATTAAAAATAAATAAATAAAAACAGAAATTTCATCTAATGAGTTTCATTATGTGTTGCTTTTTTGCTTAGCAAGCTCTCGAGTGTTAACTATTATGTACGATTACTGAAATATATATCTTATACTCTCATCGAAATATATATTCATTATTCAGTTCAGTAAGAAAAAAAAATAATCCAAACACTGTTATTAATCTCAAGATTAATGCAGATGAATAAAACAAAACTTCAAATCAAATATACAAGGATACTGTTGATATAAAAAAAATATATGAAGTGTAGGAGGTGTTCGTGATAACGTGTTATAAAAAGAATAATGAAAATAGAACGAAGTATCCTGGAAACATATGTGCATTTTATGATATACGTATTTTTAACTATTAACAACGTCTTTTCACAAATGCAGTATTAAACTATCTGTTTATTATAGTACATTAACAGAAGTAACCGGTGTTGTCCGGAAACGGATAGCACTAAACAAATATTAAAAAAAAATGTGTAGAATATATATCGCTTAAGGAAAACATGTACTCAAGTACGTGCAAATTAGGAAAATGTGTAGAGCAACAAACTCGCTACAAAATGTTTATTACATAAGTAATATCTCTTCATTATAACTTGTTTATTCTCCTTTTTTTAACAGAGCTTGAAAACAATAATTTCAAAAACAAAAAACAGAATTTTAAACACATTTATTTCAATTTCATAAAACATATAAATTAATGAACTGAACTGAATAGTTTTGCACTACCTTTATGTAAATACTAGTGGGGCCTGTGGAAATTCCACAGCAGTAGTATTAGATTGCTGCATAAGTTGCCGCCGTTCTTTGTTTTTTGTTTTGTTTTTTTTGTTTTTTTTTTTAAGAAAATCAAAGAATTTAAACAGCAAAAGTAAATTCGTATGGGACAAAAGCTCCAAATTTTTGTGTGAATCCCATCGACTGAATCCCATCGACTGAAAGTCGTGTGAAATTATCGGAAAATCACACTTCATTTTTTAACCCAGTTCTTTACATGTCTGATGGACATGTTCTTTCAAAAAAACCCTGGGATGGTCCGTGAAGTAACGGAAATTGAAGGAATCTTACTTTATTTTTGACCAAATTTAATGAAAATTTGAGACATTTAAATGTTCATTCATTTTTTTTTTACGAAAAGTTTCCTCTTCTTCTCTGTTTTTCATTTGAATAAGAATAAAATAAACCAAATAGCTCCCAAATTGCCCACCCTTACACCTAACAGCAGTGTTTCAAAATTCCTAATGGTCGATTCCCATACGAAGAAATATATAAACATATACACATATCGAACTTTATATAGACGTTGGGACGATTGTATCTGCAATTTTTCTTCACCTTGCATGCAATGTAGTAATAATTGATTTTATAGTAGAAGGTTGCACCAATTTTATGCCGCCTCCCTTAAAACTTTTAAACACACTCCAAAGTAATTGAAATGTTATCGCTTTCGAAAACGTTTTTCATGTTTCTTTTTAGCTATAATGACCAGCTTGTATCTAAATACAAGCTGGTCATTATAGCTAAAAAAATAAAGACTAATGCGTTTGTCAGGTTGATGCTAATGAAAGTTGGAGACGATGATTGAAAATGAACTTAGCGTATAAAATGTGTGCAAGAGTCTATTAATTTGACAACTTTTACACCCATTGTTAATACTAAGACAGTAACCACATATTGCTCCAAAGCTAATGCTCAGGAGTCTATTAAAGTTCGCATGAAGTATTCCTGAAGAACGGAATGGAGAACAGGTGTAAATATTAACTTAACTCTACTCTAACAAACATAAATATTATTACAATTTTTCAGATACTTGTTAGAAACAAATGTACAATGATGTTAGAGAGTTCTAAGATATGTAGCGTCAATGAGTAAACATCGCCGTACAAAATTAAAATGCAAAAACACGTTTCTACGCATATCGCCTGCACATCATTATCCTAAATAAAAACAAATAATTATATTTTGGACCAATCAGAAAACTTTCTGAATTTATTTGAAAGGATTTTTCCTGGGAGCTACCCAACTCCTTTAAAATATTTTCTTTCAATAAACCAGTGGAGCCCAGTCAACCTGTGTCTACGGACCAGTGTCGTAAGACTGCCCCACTATGGGCGCTCGTCTTTGCAAAATTTCATTTCACTCACGTATACAAACATTAACGAACACACAGAGACACACACAACTCATCACATTGTCGTCTGTCAATCTATATTATACTTTATTCATTGAAATATTACCATCTTTTTCACTCAAATCCAATTATAATATAAACTCGAATGAACATTATCTCCTATAAACAACTTTCAATGAATTATAGTTTATCAAATTGAGCAGAGAAGTAAGGAATACAATTTCCCTGATTTCTGAAACCCACGGCTCTTAATAAATGGAACCAAATTTCTATTGTCTGAGCTAATGAACTCCCTTGTTTTACAAGAACTCTAAAACTATTCATGAACATTCTATCTTGTCTTATAGCTGTAAACTTCAATTTTAAACATGTTTAAAATATCTCTTTTGTTAATACATGCCTTCTTCGCTCATTATTTTGTTTTCTTTACCGTATGACAATGTCTCTTGTTTTTCACACATTTAAATATAAAACCCGCAAATCTTTTTCACTACAAATATTTATCTGTATCCGGCTCATCCCCAAAATACTTCTCTCATTACAAAATACCCTAAAGTATAACCGCCTTCCCATCAATGGAGAGCCATAGCCTTCAGATGAATATGTGACACGACGGTGGAGTTGACGATGATAATTATGCCCAACAAATTTGTCACTATTCTGGTATCTGCAGCTTAATAAAGAAAACGCGTTGCCAGTAGATGAGGTGATGGATTGCGTGAATGCGTCAATCAGTTTACGCCATTTACAACCGGGAAAGTAAGAGGCGAATTGATTTGTAAATTTAAGAAACTTCAGTCATCGTTGTGGTTAAAGGAGACGAAAGATGGACAGTCGTTTACAAAGAAAGGTCAATAAGCGCCAATAATAACAATAACAATAAAATGGTAATAAATGTGTAAGCTACAAGATTCAGTGTGTTATGAACGGACATATTTAGACAATACTGGCTCACGGAAACGATAACTTGTGTTGTCATTTAAAGAAAAAATGTCATGGAGTTGATCATGAATCCCAGTGGCGTATGCACGGGGTCAGATGCCATCTGCAAGAGTGGAATAACATTCTTCATGCATACATGCACATTTAATTTTATATCTCTATAAATATAAAATATATATAAATGATTACGTGCGTATGTTATGACTAGGGCTAGGAAAACAGCATACTCTTTTCATTGTTTTGACTCTCGAGTGTGTATCCGTTGATATCTTATATGCTTTTATATAGAGTGATGTGGTTCTCGGTTGATTAACTGTGTCTGTGTTGGATATATACTCGAGAGACAAAACAACGATAAGAATATTACGTTGTCCTAGCCATAGTAATGACTGTATGCGTGAATCGAGACATGCCGACAGACTCAAGACCCAGAAGAGGAGCATACTGGCGACGCCAATCCGTGGACTTCGGCTCAACTAGTTTACTGAAGCAAAGGTCTGGCTTTATATTGTTCACACAATTGATTGAAACTTTTCTAATCCACTAAGCTCAGATGCAAATAAATGATTGATCAAAGCAGCAGAACATCCGATCAACCTTGCTTCTATTTCTTATATTTGATTTTTTTTTTTTTAGATTATTTGGACTACTGTTCTCATCTTGAGTGATATTCTCACAAGGTTTCGGCCGATGTAACTCCCGACTTTTTCAGGTGTATCTTTCTGAATGGGTCAAAGGTGACGCAAATCTTGAAACCACGTGATTTGAATTCTTCGAACGAAGTTATTTGCTCTTTCCACTGGCGAGATCAAGCAGCAAATACGTGTCTGCGTACTGTCCCCAGTATGTGTGCGGGGGAGGGTGCGGAGTACACGATGTGGCTGGGGTTGGCGAGACGACGCTCTGTTAATTTATGTTTTTTTCTTTATTTCCTCTCTTTTGTTTATACAAGTAATCTGTCTCCATCACGTTTTTCCTTCTGTGACTCTTGTTTTTTATTTTAATGAAACTTTTTTCTATAAATATCAGCGTCCGAGTAACTTCATCGACACAAAAAAAAATCGTTGGATTATGAGGACGGCATGGATGTATAACTGTTTGTACACTCATCCGTAAGCTGAAATGTAACGATAGCAATGCTAGTATTCAGAAGAACCAAAGAAACGTATATGATCATAGTTTATTCAGATCAACATCTTTTATTGATAAAATCACACACTGTGTCAGGTGTATTTAATCTGATATATATGCATAGATGTTTTTAAAACTTGACTCTATTATCATAAATAAATCGCTGTAAATATGCATGCAAATATATGCAAGACCAACGGCTATTCTAGAACGTTAGAGTGACTTTGTATATTCTGAATTTCGATTAATACTGGCAGTAACCAGAAGCGACTATAAAATTAATAAAGGAATAATAATCTCACTGTTTATACAGTTGCCTCGGGCTATGTACCTACCTCTTTATCTACGTACCGATGTAAAACAATGCGAATATGTATGCTTAACTGATATAGGATTATGTGTTCGTTTGAGATTTGTTTATATGAGACAGGTCTAATGGTTTAGGCCACGGGCCAGAAAAGGAACATCGCTAGTCTCCCTCTAATCAATAACTATTTGTATGGAATATGCTCGACTGGGCTTCAATGTTTGCCTTACTTTTTAAAACATTCGTGCCAATAACTAATTTGCTACGACAACGAAAATTAACATTCTTTTCTTTTCCTCCGCATGCATAGCATTAGGCGGAATTAACCAAAAAAAGAGCTTCTTCATAAAGTTTTTTTCGCCCTTCGAACACATTGCCGCTGGACTGCTTTCCGGACGATTAAAACAAAGTTGTTTTCAAATCCAATATCATAATATTTATGTAATATGGAGATTCCACGCGTAACCAAATTTTATTTTTCAACTAGTTATGATTCAATGCCATTATTTCTTATCCTCCAGTCACCTTTTGCCTTGGTAATTGGTGATCATTTGATAATAAAAACATGTAGAATTTTAATTCGATCGGTTCTCGGGCGTTTAATTACGCACATGTACTATTGAAAGATTATTGGTGCAACACATTCTTTGATTCAGTGTATCATAGTGATTGGTATCAACTGCACTGTATATAATGGGTCTTTGTTAATAGGTATTGAGTTTAAGCATGATAAAAAATGAGATTAATGTGCAGTTCAACGGAAAGTTGATCCGTTTATTCATGACAGGGCATTAGATGAGAAATTATTAGTCTCCAGTTATATAAAATTATATATATATATATATATATATATATATATATATATATATACACGAGGGTGTGTAATAAGTAATGCCCCTGACCCATTTCAAGTGGTCTGATCCAGCTGAAATTTTGCATGTTATGTAGCAAATAATAGCTCTGAACTAATCATGGTTTCTGTTTTACAGGTGTTTGAACTGAGTCAGGTGTGAAATGGAGCCTGTTGAATGTCGAGCAGTGATTCGGTTTTTGTATTTGAAAGGACGCGCACCACAGGAGATTTTGATGAAATGAAAGAAACTTATGGTGATAATGACCTGGTCGCCCCTTTCTGTCTTTGATGAGGCATCTGTCCGTCAAGTTGAGGCTGCCATTTTGGAAGATCGGCGCATTACTATTCGTTAAATATCCCAGTGTGTCAAGATTAGTAACGGGTCTGTGGAAACTATCATTCATGACCATTTGCATATATAAAAGGTGTCTGCCAGATGGATTCCCAGGTTGCTCACATGATTCCAGAAGCGAGAACGCGTCGAGTGCTCGAGGATGAATTTGGAGATATGCCAAGAAGATGAGTCAAAATTTTTCAAAAAACTGATTACACAGGACGAAACCTGGGTCCATCACTATGATCCAGAGACCAAAGCCTAGTCAATGCAGTGGAAGTACTTGGACTCACCACCTCCAAAGAAGGCAAGGTTGCAGTCCTCCGCTGACAGGGACGTGCTCACGGTCTTCTGGGATCAGGACGGAGTAGTGATGACAGATTTCCTGGCAAAGGGTACCACAAATACAGGAGCCTATTATGCTTCACTTTTGAGAAAATTAAGGGAAGCTATCAAAATCAAGAGGCGGGACGAGATCAGCAAAGTTACCCTCCCCCTGTAGGACAACGCTCCGGTCCACAACTCGCATGTCACCAGATCAGAAGCACGGGCGTGTGGTTATGAAATCCTACCCCATCCTTCCTACTCTCCTGACCTTGCACTCTCTGACTTTCACGTCTTCCCAGCCATGAAGTTGTTTTTGAAAGGAAAGCGTTTCCCAGATGATGCAGCCTTGATTTCTGATGTCACGTCGGGGTTGGAGGTCCAACCTGAGGTATTCTACAAAAACGGTCTCCAGAGCTGCATCAAACGATGGGAGAAATGTATAACTCTGGGTGGTTCCTATGTAGAGAAAGACTAATAACTGTGCCAAGTTTCGTTGCTCTACTCTATGAGAAGTTGGTCAGGGGAATTACTTATTGCACTCCCTCGTGTGTGTATATATATATATATATATATATATATATATATATATATATATATATATATATATATATATATATATTGTTACGCTCACGTCTCGTTTGGTGATAATTACATAACATGTGAAGTGTTAGCTTTACTTAAAAATTTGTAAAATATCTTTTCCATTTCTATTTGGAATCTTTTTGGTGAGACCGAATAACAATGCCGAAGATTATTATAATTTTTTACTCACTAGAAGTTCTAAGCTGGCGCACTTTGTAATCTGAGTGACAACAAGTCCTCCAGATTTCCAATACTCCACTTATTCCCCTGACTGTTGTAAATTAGTTTGCATTATTGAAACATCTTTTGGAAATGAGTTGTTGTTTGTAACAGCCATTTGGTTTATCTAGAATGTTAATATACATAAGTCTTTTCAGATTTTGACTAGCTTCTGTGCCTTTGTAGTTGAGGTTTGGATGGTACTCTTCATATATGGCGATTCCATCATCCCAGTGAGTGTGCGGCCACTTTCAGGGTAACGGCCATTTTCATTTATTTGAAACCAACTCTTTTTCTACGTCTTTTCTTTTTCTACGTCTTTTCTTTTCACATATAGTCGGTCAGTATCATCCTTTGGGTATAGTGCATTGTGCATCATCATGAGTGTCCTGGTCTTCTGGTCGAGATTCTTTAGTTCTTCTTTGGTCCAGCTTATAAACAGTCCAAAGCACCTTACTTATGACACTGCTCGCGTGTATATTCCTTTAATTAGGTTTCTACCAATAGTTTAGTTTCGGGGAGTTTTCTTGTTCTTCTGAGGCATTCGTTTCCAATGTTCTCTTTCATTTCTGTTGCTTTGGTGGTGTCTATTAAAACACTCCTAAGTATTTGTAGCTATCATATTCACCAAGTGCCCTAATTTCTGTTTGATTGGGTAGTACTATTCCTTCTGTTGCTTCCAGTTTCCCTCTCCTCATGGTCAGCAGTGCGTACTTTTCTATACTGAATTCCAATTGTATATCATGTCTAAAGATTCTGATCGTGTTTATTAGCGTCTCTAGATCTGTCTTTGTCTTTGAAAACAGTTTCAGGTCATCCATGCACATTAGGTGGTTCATTCTTTCTTCTGTGTTAGTGAACATGTATCCGTTTTGGCATTTTCTTAGTATATTGTTCAGGGGCATCATGGCTATAATTAACAGTAATAGTGATAGGGGATCACTTTGGAAAATCCCTCTTTTTTTTATTTCAGTTATGTATTGTCCATCAGCTGTCAGTTCAAATCTCCATGTTCTCATTGCATTTTCTATAAAATTGATGATCTTACCTGGTATTTTGTACATTCTCCAGCATTCTATTATCAATGTTTTCGGGATCCTTTCATATGCTTTCTTATAATCTATCCATGCCATGGTTAAGTTCTTTTTTCTACTTTTAACATCCTTCAGAATCCTTTAGTATCGTGTTTCACTTTTTCCTTTGTGGCACCCTTTTTCTTCCTCTGGGAGTATTCTGCGATAGTGAAGGGAATGATAAATTTGTTCCCTAAGTTGTGCTGTATTTTCCAAATTATGACTGGTAATTACTGGGGATATCTCCTTTTTCCGTGTCTTTTTACACCAGTAAGGTTTTAGCTTTGGTCATCTGTCCTGGCACGCCTGCTTCATAAATACATTTTTCCAGGTTCTGTATTAATCTTTCATGTAGCGTCGTGAATTTATTAAACCAGTCCGGGTGTATTCCATTCGTAGCCTGGTGCTCACCGGTTTGCCATTTTCTTCGGTGTTTCTTTGCTGATTTCCTTCTCAGCCTCCTCTTCGATTTGCTGTGGATCTTCCTATTTTTCAGAAATCCGGCATTTATATTATGATCCTGTCGCTCTTCCCATAGCTGGCTCCAGTAGCCTTCTGTTTCTGTTGGATCCGGTTGTTTTGTTTGTGTTTTTCCTCCATTCACATTATGATATAATTGGTTTTCAAAGGTCCTGTTTTGCTTGCACTATTCAGATTTGTATCGTTGTCGTCTTAATCTCCGTTCTTTTGCCGCTACTTTTGTCTCAGTTCTGCCTGTTTCTTGTTGAGACTTTCTTCGCTGGTCACGTTTTTACTTTTCCAACCTCTTCGAGTCGTTTTCATCTTGTTTATCGCGTTGGCTTCTTTTTTTAAGTTTGTTGATCTGAGTTTTCAGTCTCGATTCCCATCCAAGTTTTGTTGGTCCTATTTATTTCTCCGTCTTAAATTAAATAAATTGTCTGTTATGGTATCCGCTGGGATGTATGGGAGGGGTTTGTTCACCTTCTCTATTACAGCTTTTAGTTTCTTTCACTCTTTGTTCCTTAAAAATGGAAGCTTTGTTTTTCCTCGTTCATAAGTTGCCTGATGTTTTCTACTTCAGTTAGTTCATTCTTGTTAAGTTCTGTTGTTTCATCGATCTCAGTCTCCATGTTTCTTGTACGCAAGTTTTGAAAGTCTTCTACATCTGGAGTTCCTATGTTAGGGACTCAATCGAGGGGCATTTCTTAGTCTTCTCCATCATCTATTTTTTTTTTGTTGTATTTCACTCAGTTCTAGATGTAAAAGCCATCTTTTCTTGAGGATAAGCTTCGCTTGATCTGCAATTCTTTGTTCTGATGTATAGTAATCAATGGACACGTCGCATAACTCTTTCATCCGTTGTCGATATCCTCGGTCTTTAGGGTGACTTCTGTAATAGTATTCCATTTACAGTCTATTCTCTTTTTTTGTCCATTTCTTTCTTCGGCTTTTAGGTCAATGTTAGTTACTTTGGTTCTCTAGTGTTTTATCTGTAATGTTTTGGTATCTGAAATTAACGGGGCTACTTATGTTTTCTGTGTCGGTGATATTGTTGTTTCTGAAATTAGGAGAAGAGCCAGCATTCGCAGGATAACGACAGAATTCCCCAAGCTGGCCATTGAGGGAGCACCTGCCGTTCATGACATCCAGATATTTCTTCTGGAGCAGACGTTGCGTATTATTTGTGAGTTGCGTATTTCATGGTGTAGTGTTTGTGGCAACAAAAAGCCCAGAATTGTTTTAACTGTGATTTTATCGCAGAGATAGTGTTTACCTCTCAGGTAAGTGAGAGTCATTGCACACTATTATAGATACTTAAAGAATACGAACAGACGATACAAAGACGAGGGCACAAAAAACAACTAAGTATTGTACTTATACAAAGTAGAAATTTTGTCATCTGTAAAGGTAGTTTGAAGATAGGTCTCCCTTACACGGGTGTACGTAGACGTTTGTAGTGAAGAGAATGTGAGGGGAGGCATTAGCCATTTTCCCCTTTGGTAATTATGTTTTTATTATTATTTATACTCACATAACAAATAACCTACTAAAACAAATTCAGTACCTAAGCAAGTGACAAAATAAATATTATAGAATGTACAACTAAATTACAGAGATTCGTAAATAATTAAAAAATTTTAAAATATAGGTAGTTTAGAGAGTTATGTTATTAACACAGAATAAAATACTGATATAAGTGGAAAAATCACAGAAAGAATAATTAAAATGCATGAAACAAATAAATAAACTGTTTCTTTTAAATTTCTTATTTGCTTATTTCGATTATCGGGAAAAACAAACAAAAGAAAAGAGTCCAGCAGGCGTGCTTTAAAATGATCGTTTCCATCACAATATTCATTGCTCAGTTGTAATGGCGTTTTCGCGTTCAACCCTAATACATGTGAAACGCGTTAGTTGACGAGTCACTTAGGCTAGCATACAAGGTCTGCTGGTGATAGTGAATTCTACTTATATATAGCAGAGTCGTCGGTTTTGCAGCGGGAGTGTACCTGTAGGTATTACCATTTAGAGTAATGGATTTCAGATCTTCTAATAGAGTTTTATTTACAACCAGATCGTCATTTTCATGGCAAGTGCTCATCTGAGCTTCAATCTATGGTCCCCTCTTGCCAAACTTTCACGAAAAATACTCGTCTAGTCAAACCCACTATCAATAATTTCCCACACTCTTTATCTGTGCCTAAACCTAAACGTAGATTCCATGAAAAAAAAGCTTATTTATTAGAACTGCATGCCTGTGGAACTATCTTCCGTTTGCCTGCTTTCCAGTGTACTACAATTTGATTGTCTTCAAGTCCAACGTAAACAAGTTCTTGATGAACCGTCCCCCTAAGTAATCCAATTTAAAAAAATTCCCACTACTTATGTTTATTACGTTATAATCAAATTGACTAATGGATACTAATTGACCCTTATCCTCGAGTGGACTCCGGGCCTTGATAAGTGGTGATTCTTATATATATATATATATATATATATATATATATATATATATATATATATATATATAAATTTAAAGGAGATTAGAATAATAGTCTAAAGAGCTAAGTGTATTTTAATGTAACAGTGAAATTACTAGTTTAATTAAAATACAGGAAATGCTCGTTGTAATTTAGATATATACCTACCGATCACTTTACTTAATATATATATATATATATATATATATATATATATATATATATATATATATATATATATATACGACAAAACACTGTAATTATTAAACTTATTAGTTAGTAAGGGAGTTAATGCATGGATTTTATTATTATTATTATTATTATTATTATTATTATTATTATTATTATTATTATTACTAGTATTTAAACTTACTAGGAGTTATGCCTAGGCCTGTGTCAACAGCATATTCTTTGCATTCTTTCGACTCTCGAGTATATATCCGATACAGCCTCAGCTAATCAATCGAGAACCACATCAGTTTATATAAAAACATATAAGATATTAAACGGATATATACTCAAGAGTCAAAACAATGAAAAGAATATTCTGTTGTCACAGCCCTAGTTATCACACAGGTCAAACAACACAACAAAGATTACTCACCGACAACAACCGTTGGTGTTCCCTGGGGTGTGGGTGACAACAAGTTTCCCCTGATTTCTAGTTAACCACATCTTTCAATAACCTTTCTAAATAAATTTGCGTTACCGCACCAGCTGTTATCACAAAAGCCGCTTACCATTGACTTCTCGCTGGCAACGACCATAAGTCTTCACTAAAATATGAGCGACACTGGTTATTACTTTCTTTCCTCGGTTTTCCATTCTCCTTTACCCTTCACGACTAATTGGTGCAGCAACAGTCTATGCTGACAAGTCTTTTTTGTTGTTGTTTTTTTGTTGTTTTTTTGGAGGCGGTTTCAGTTTTTTTTTTTTGTTTTATGTGGGGTTTTGATATCATTTGGTTTTACTTCTGTTGCTTTTATATATGACCGCTTGATGGCTTGTGTGGGTTAGTTTCCACATTCAAATGTTTTCTTTAAGATTTTAGCTGTTTTTAGCATTACCGTCTGTTGTATAGTTTCAGATATTCCCTTAATTCCGATTTCTCCTAGTCTTTTACCCACGTTCTTTTAGGTAATTCATAGTTCTATTCACGTTCTTCCGGATTTTTCCCATTATTATTATTACTAGCAGGACCCGTGGAAATTCCACGGTAGTTAAAATCTTTTAAAACACATCAGTAAGAAATTCCTTATTGTTATATTACAAAAATTAATGTATGGAAGCAAGTAGAACAAAGAACTTTAGTTTAAACTTTTATTGAAGGTCAATGCGATCGTAACTGATGCTGTTGATATTGTCAGGAAGTGCTGGTGATGATTGAGGCGGTGACAGGGACGTCGATCAGCAGCTTGGAGTGAGAATAGTGGTCAGTCAGCAGGTTCTGGGGAGTCAGACTGTGAATTTTAAAAAACTGTGTGACATTGTTGACATCGATTTTGTGAAAGTTCTGATGACCCCAAGTTGTTTGATATTTCAGGACATTTTGGATTACATGTGTGAGTAATGAATAGGTCACAGAAAACTGCCATTGCATCTTGATAAAGCTGTTGTAGATTCCTAGGACTTCCTGTAAATGTAGATGGTAGAATAACTGGTACACCAGAATAACCATCTTCATTCCTTGCTAAATGATCCATTAAGCCAGAATATTGAGCAGCTCTCAATAAACTTTGATAGCACTATTGTAAGAATCATGCTGAAAGCCATTCTTAATATGGGGAGGGGGTTAACTATTCTGAAACTACACTTAACAATGTAAAAAAATAAGGGAAAATATATGTATGAACAATAAATATTTCTTCAGTTAAATAAAATATTCTGTAAATCTTTTAATAAGGAATAAATATTTATTTAAACCATAATTATTGAAACAAAGTATTTTACTGCATAAAAAAACGGTTATGGGGAGAAGGGTTAACTCTTTTGGGGTGCCTGGAAAACTCGTCCCGGGAAAACTCCTCTCGGGAAAACTCGTCTCCGGAAAACTCGACCCATTTCGCTAGGTAGTAAAACTGGTCCCTTATTGAATAAATATCAATTGAAAACACATTTTATGATCATTCTTGAAAGAGATATTGTTTTTTTAAAATAGACTATAGCACCCCCATAATATTAAAAAAACATATTTTTACTTGTTTAATGTTTTGTGTTTTTTTTTAAATAAAATCGATTTTCTAAGTGTCCGTTTTCTACCTAACTGGCTAAGTTCTTAGTGGTTTCACTTATTTTAAAGCGTTTATTATTTTCATACAAAGTTAATTACAAAATTTTTTTTGTTCTTATTTTAACGATGTTTTTTGGAGTCATAAAAACAATAATAAAAAGCAAAACCAAAAAATTAAAAAACGGAGCGATTCGATTCTTCGTTACTTTTTGTTTTGGATTTTAATTATGATAGTTTTTTTTTGTTGTTGTTGTTGTTGTTATGTTTTTGTTTTCTCTCATACCAAATACACTCATACGTTATTTAAAATTATAATTTTATCAAGTATCAACATTTATTGTCGTCCTGTCAAATTTTGCAAAAATTAACTTATAAATTAAAAGCGAAATATTTTTGGCGCGAGAGATGCCATGTGCTAACAATCTCTCGTTAACTCATTTTTAATTTTTTTAATTTTTACTTCAAAATTCTAAAATCAATCATTAAGAGAAAAAGTAATCACTAAATAAATTTATTAATCAATTTTATTGAAAACTCCGCTATCGTTTATCAAGAATCTTTTTAATTTCATTTTTTGTTGGTTGTTTTTCGGAGGGAGATATAGTTTTTACCCCCCCCCCAAATTATATTTTAAAAAATATAAAAATTTATTATTTTCTTTTTAAAACCAAATCTCCCTCAGTAATTTCTTTAATTTTCTATTTTTTAGCGATTATTAAGAAGATGTGATATACCGGACATGTTTTTTTGTTTGTTTTCTGTGTTTTTTTTTTCTTTACCGAATAAACGATTCCAAATAAATTAAACAACAAACAACAGTCGGCGAGGTAGAAAAATCGATTTTACCCTTTTATAAACAACAGTAAATAAGTAAATTCTTTTTATATTAATATAAAAAAAATATGCGGTCTCGTTTATGAACATAATAAAGGCTTTAAAATAAGTGAAGCCACTAAGAACTTAGCCAGTTAGATAGAAAACGGACAATCGATTTTATTAAAAAAAACAAAAACAACAAAAAACATTAAACAAGTAAAAATATTTTTAAAAGATATTATGGGGGCTATAGTCTATTTTAAAAAAACAATATCTCCTTCAAGAACGATCATAAAATGTGTTTTCAATCAATATTTATTCAATAAGGGACCAGTTTTCCTAAATACCTATTTTGGACCTTCACCTAAATAGTGATTTAATGAAAAAACATTTAATGGTCTTGTATCTTTTTTTAATAATTTGTTTTAAAATAAGGAAAAAAAAATCTTTGATACCGTTATTGTAAGAATCATGTTGAAAGCCATTCTTAATATGGTTTAATATGGTTTTAACTACTCTGAAACTTCACCTAACAATGTAATAAAAATAACGGAAAAATTCTTTAGTTAAATAAAATATACTGAAAATCTTTAAATAGGAAATAAATATGTGGGTTTGTATTACTGTACACATAGATTCGAAAAAGTTGTCAAAAACAAATATATAACAAATAAATGTTATCAAAGGCAAGATAAGTTACTTTTCTACCAAACTGGATATATTTTTCGTGTTTTTATTCAATGTAACATGTTTATTCAGCTCGAAAAACATACAGTGTTTACCGATGTATTCGAAAATTCCAGATGACGTCTCACACCCTCTTTAACACCGTAAGTTTGGAAAAAGGTGTTATAAATAAAAAACTATACAAAATACTATTAAAAACCCGCCGAATATATGTCAACCTATGTCACAGTAACACGTATTGAGCGACTTTTTAACAGTATTTAATCCGGTTGTTTATTTATAACATCTTTTCCCAAACTTACCGTGTTAAAGAGAGAATCAGACTCCATCTTGAATGTTCCAATACATCGGTAAACACTGTATGGTTTTTGAGCTGAATAAACATGTTACATTGAATAAAAACACGAAAAATATATCCAGCAAGGTGTTTTTTGACAACCTTTTCGAATCTATGTGTACAGTAATACAAACCCAAATATTTCTTTAAATAAATTAAATCGTAAGTAATGAAACAAATATTAAAAAAAATTGTTGTGTCCATTTTTTATAGTATTTAAATATGTATGCCCTGTCGGTGGGCATTAGAAGATGATGAATGCCTGTAAAAGAAGCAAAATAAAACAGACAAAACATAAGTAATAACTATGTAAACAACGTGAAGCTGTATAAATGTTACAAAATTACTCGATTCAGCATTAAATAACACGAAAAAGGATTGATATGCCGTAAAACAAAAACAAAACAGAACATATCATAGACAAAGGATACGACATTTACGTATATATAAACACGTATTTTCACTCTCTTGCTTTCCCTTATCTCTCTCTCTCTCTCTCTCTCTGTAAAATAGGTTTTGACTGTGTTACTCAGTGTATTTGCCAATGGTGACTGGTGATTTATTTAATAAAGTCATTCTTGACTTTTGTAACATTTATTTCTAAACATATTTTTTGTTATGTAAGGCTCACTCAAAAGTAAAAAAAAATAATAAAAAAGATAAAATGGAACAATAAAAAAAACGAACTCGTAGCGTTAAATGTAAAAAATATATTTATTATTGAATAAAAAAAATAAGAAGCGTTCCGTATTCACTACAATAATAAACAGAAGACATCGTTAAAAATGTAAGTAACTATATTTAAACTGTGGAACGATACCTTCTATGCATAAGTGCCTTTAAAATAATCCGGAACCATAAATAGACAGTTATTATTATTTTTATTTTTGGTCGGGAACTTTTGGGAATGATAAAGATTGAACAATAAAGGGAGATAATTCACATTAATTTATGTTTGCGATGATGATGACGTGTTTCATTAATTAATGTTTGCGATGATGATGACGTGACACCGTACGTACAAGCAAATTAATATATAGATGAAGCCAACCTGGCAACCCTGATCTCTGCCTTGAGCGTTCGTTTAATGTGTAATCCGCTATTCCAGAATAAAATCTTCTCAACCAATCAAATTTGCCGGAAAGTGTGACACACATAGATAGATAGATAGTTACAAGCGTATTAATATATAGATTATTATTATTATTATTATTATTATTATTATTATTATTATTATTTATTTGTTCATTTATTTATTTTGCATTATGCTTATGCACTTTTGTTACCGCACTATTTTTAAATATTTCTTAAGGTTAAACCCAAGTTTCACGATATATTTTTATCAAATTGTTTGGTGGAAGCACAGAATAGTTACAACCCCCCTCCCCACGTTAAGAATAGCTTTCAAAATAATAAGGCTATTATTTCAGCAGGGTAACAAGGGTGCATACGTCCTAGTATTTTTTATTTTTATTAATATTATTAATATTATTATTATTATTTTTAGTAGTAGTAGTAGTAGTAGTAGTAGTAGTAGTAGTAGTAGTAGTAGTAGTAGTAGTAGTAGTAGTAGTATAAAACTTGAAATGTTGAAATGAAAATATGACGGAGAAGACACAAAAGTTGTTTCATGTCAAGACAGTAAAATATCTCGTTTTGTAGTTTTTTTTAAAGAACATCAAAAAGAACATTGAGCGGTGGAAGAGGAAATCCCTGGAAAACACCTGAAGCCAAGCGAATCAAAGCGAAAGAAAAGGTCGTGTAAATGAGGCTTTGAAGTGAGGAGGGATATATTTGTGACGAAATGTGAAACGAGAGAGGAAGTGTCGCTGCGATCTGATATACGTATGAAAACGATGAGCTGAAAAGAGGAAACAGCAAAAAAAAAAAAGAAGAAGAAGAAACTTAAAAGGGAGAACATGGAATAGAGAAAAACAAGATGAAAGAAATACGGAATGAAACTAAGAAGAAATACAAGAGAGTAGGAGAAAAAGAAGAAGGGGGAGGGATTAAGTCGAAAGAAGAAAAGAAGAAAAGGATTAAAAACAAAATGAAATGGAGGACAGGATTACAAAGATGACAGGGAAAAAGTAAATGGAAAACGAAAAATATTGCTGGTGTTCAAGGTAGAGAAGAAAGAGAAATCTAAGATGAGAAAGTTTGAAGAAAGTAGAAAAGGATGTAGCACCTTAGTAGTAGTAGTAGTAGTAGTAGTAGTAGTAGTAGTAGTAGTAGTAGTAGTAGTTTGTTGAAGGCGGGGTGGAAAAAGCAAACAAGAACAGAAGAAAGCATGCAGGAGGGGTTGGTATATATATTTGCTTTCCCACTGAGCAAATTAGGCACAACGTCGTTTTTAATGTGGAGTGGAGGGGAGGGGAGAGGAAAGAAAAGGGGAGGGGGCCATCTCTGCCGAGACGAGGGAGAGGGAGCTGGTAGTGCTGCCTCTTGGTATATAGGGTTGCCCTTACATGGACCAGAAACTGATTGTCTCAGGGGCAATGAGTGCAGCATCTGCCAGAACTGATACTACGCTTTGATCTTTGATGCCTGGGTCACGAAGATGCAGGAGGGGTGACAAAGCAGAAATATGTTGTGTGAAATTGACGAGAAATTAGCGATAAATACAAAATAAAACAATAACGAAGTATAAGAAGACTAAGACTATGAGAAAAAGAAAGAGAAAAATAAGGAAAGGAATAGGAAAGGGTAGAAGAAGAAGAAGAAGAAGAAGAAGAAGAAGAAGAAGAAGAAGAAGAAGAATGTAGTAATACAAATGAAGATTAAAAAGCGAAAATAAAATGCTGAATAAAAGAATCAGAAAAACAGACAAATTCAAAAAAGATACAGAAAGAATATGGCGAATGAAACATAAACACAAAACTGAAAAATACCACAGAAAAAAAAAGGATATGAAATGTTAAAAGGAATCAAGATCTGCTGTAAATGCGGTTAGGTTGTTATTCAGTAAAATAAAACTCAAATTTGCGGAGAAAACAAGAACCTTCGTTCATCTAACATTTAAATTAAACGATTTCCTTTTATCTTCAAAGAAGTAATGTTTGTCATACGTTCGTTTGAAAACAAAAACATCGGCAAAGTATATTTCTATTTATATAAAAGTAGAAATATGTAGATGATTACATATGCGCGTGTTCATTAATTCTATTGATCATTAAACGTGCTCCCAGATACCAACCTGAAAATTTCTACGTCCACACAGCACCTAGCCTTCTCAAATAATCACCCAGCTGGTACAGGTGTTATATATTCGGGGGTGTCATAAAGGAGATTTTGTCAAGGAGATTCGTGTACGTGATCGTCTAGTTTCTAATGGTTTTATTTTTGATGTCTTCGTGTGTGTGCCTTTGTGTACATGTATTTTTTAACATACCTTTATTCATGTGTCGTCGGTTGTTCCTCTGGTTTTCATTGTCTCTTGGAGGGGAGCTGGCCTGTTGGATGAAGAATTCACTCCAAGACGATGAAATGGTTTTATAGTTTTTATTCACCTTCCAAAGGTCGACACAGAATGGAGGTGAACCTTGCTTGTTTGATGATACACGTAAGCGTCCTCCCCAGCCCAGGGGGGGGACAGCTGAAAAGCCGTCTGTCTTATTCAACACCCGAAAACCCAACTGCCAAGAAAGAATCAGCTAACCTCATCACATGATACCACGTCATCTGGTCAGCTGACCCTTCTTTTGCAAACGTGTCCACTGTCCACGTTATTCACCTCTCTCTCTCTCTCTCTCTCCCTCTCTCTCTCTCTCTCTCCCTCTCCCTCTCTCCTTCTCTATTCTCTAATAGAGACACACAGAGAGAAAACAGAAAGAGTAAGAAAGCCAGAGAGGGGGGGAGAGATGCTCTTTAACATTCCTCCACCCCTTTTTTATCAAAATGTATGGCAAGCCATACATTTTTAATAACTAACTAACTAAAAAAAATAATTATGTCCGAAGTACATCTTTATTTTTTCACTTTCCGGACTCACCCCTTTTCCAAGAAAGATCAGGCACCAGTACTCTTCTACAACACTATCAACCCTTCTGCTGCTTCTCAAAAGTCCCTCCTAGACATTAACTTGCTTCCAAGTTAGACAAAGATACAGCTTTGCAGATATACATCTTGTCTAGGCGGTCGCATTGTTGGATATTTTCCACTGACTCTGCTCTTTATTTGGACCACTTGGCCAAACAAATGGAGACTCCATTTTCGATCACTTTTTCGAAATGGGGCCAGCATATCGCAATTACGACCAGAACGTCGGATGCTCCATGTTGGTGGTAGCTTTATCGCATGGGGACTCGAACCCCAGACCCTCAGATTAAAAGTCTGATGCTCTACCGACCCAACCATCCCACTCGCGTTCTCGACTTTCAGCATAGGCCTAAGTCCCAGTTTTTTTTTTCCTTTACTGTAATGCCCTGACGTCTTTCTCTGAGTGGTCCTATTACTGGAGCTTTGTTCTATTCAATCTACTACTTCGGGACTTCACAAAGCTCTTCTACTAACTCCCTTGGTTGGTCTAAGTCAAGATACGCCTTCACACTGATTCACTCGGAGCCTGTTTGAGTTCCTGGAACCCGACAAGATACGGAATCATCACTCCCTAACTAATGCGCCATCGATTTCTAACTAAGTAGTTTTCCCTTTGTGATTTTTCCGCATTCCCAGCAAGTACCAAGATTCCAACCCAGATATCCCTCACACATTCCTCTAAAAAAATAAAAAAATAATAAGGCTCTATCTTGTCCCTTACGTAATCTGCATCTTTCCCTTTCTTCTATCTCCCCGTGATTAGGCTTGGTACCGACTGTCCAGTCGCTCCGTACCCTGAGGAATTATCGCGACCTCGCACGCCAGACTTTTGTTGGACAAGACTTATTGCCGTTGCTTGGGCCTACGTGGCATCTTCCAACTCACTGGAACCACTAGTATTGTTTTAACAGGGTTCTCATTACTCTAAAATAGTATTTCCCCTGCCAAATTTTCTAATTTGTGACAATACCGTGGCTTATAAAAAAAAAAAAAAAAAATAAAACAACAGAAAAAACTGCTTTCTACAGCCTAATCGCCTTGTAATTCTCATGAAAAAAAATGCAACTACGCGCTAAACGTCCCTAAAATATAACTAAACCAACCAAATCTATTCCAAAATAATTTAATTTAATAATACCAATTAAATTCACCCAGCATGGTTTTTTTTTAATTTTGGTACCTTTAATTCACAATATGGTAACATTTTATTTTCCTAAGTACTTGCATACATATTTCATTCATCTTCTCTTGAGCGATTCGTAACATAATGGCCACGTCAGCCATTGCACCCCCTCTGCCCCTTACACCATGTCAGAGGGCATTTCATTTGCTCCCTGAAGTTGATTACAACTAGATCCGCTCACGCTGGACAGAATACATTCCGTTCACTGCTATGTCAGAAAAAACTTTCTTTTTTTTTTCCAAAGTCGGTAAGCGCAACCTGCCTTGAAGACACATAGCTTCACGGAAAACATCGGATTTCCACACATGAAGTACTCAAACTTGCTCCATGTTGATTCTACTCGAAATCAACAGAAATCACGATAAAAAAAAATAAAATTCGAATCATTTCCCGAGAATAATGAAATTAATAACTACCCATGTAATTCAACACCTCTCCAAAATTCTAACATGCTTGCCACAGAAATTAAATTCCATTCACGCCCCACTTTTTTCTTTCATTTCTTCATATAGTTTATTTAACCCTATATTTATCCTTTTTTTTTTTTTTTTTACCTTACTTATGGTCAAAACGTCACTCATGTCGAATAGAACATTTATTCTACTTTTCGAAAATTGAAATTAATACCGACTGAACCTTTGACTCTTCCGAAACTTTTTTTTTTTTTTTTTAAATCATTTATTACACTGTTTAAATCTTATTTCTTTCTCCCTATTTTATTATTACTATTTAATTAATTAAAAACACATTTTTTCTTTTATTAATCCTTCTTTCCATAGACCCCACAAGCAAGATTCCACCTCCCCATTCTGCGAAAAAAAAATACATGTCACAGAGTAAGAAAATCCTGCACAATACCATTTTAGAACACATCAATTACATAAAGATAATAAATTAAAAAAAAAAAAAAAATATCCTATAAGCAATCACAAAGTCCCATCTTAGCAATAACAAAAATCCAAACAACAAAATTTTGTCCACGTCAGCAAGTAGGTCGGCTGCATAGTGCATCATCTTTTACCATTCCACATAATTCAAAATTAAAGAAAAACCACAGTCGTTTACAAAAAAATACCTAGACATTTACAATTAAAATACAGTCGTTTCTAAAATAAAATAAAACGACTCACTTATAAAGTCTCAGACAACTCGATGGAACTAAAATTGTCCATGTAAGAAAAAAAAACATTCCTAAGAAATAAAATTGTTCAATTAGTGAAAAAAAGGAAAAAAAAAATCACATTTCAGAACCTATCCATTGTTTTTCATCAAAAGTACATATTGTTTTTCATTAAAAGTTACATTTAGTTCACAATTTAAAAATGACACGAAATATTCATAACACATATTTTTGATTGACATGTTTATCTTTGTGGTAAGGCTCGTTTCTTTTTGGTTTTCTCACTGGCCGTTGTTAAAAATTTACAAAATAAGGTCATTTTTCGTTTTCCCTTCTAATTTTGACATTAAGTGATATTTTTCTTCGTTCATATCGAGCTAATTCCCAATACGATAAATATTTTTTTTTAACTATTTTCTATATATAAAGTTTTACATCTGTGTGTCTGTATGTCTTCCTTTTCTTTCTTCGTGAAAAGGTTGTACGTGTGTATTGCTTTTCTTTTTTTTCTTTTTTTTTTCTTAATTATTTTTCTAATTCGCCTAGTGTTTTAATGGACCCTACGTTGTGTGTGTGTTGATTTCTATTTTTTTTTTTTACTGTTCTTTCTTTTTCTTTTTTTTTCCATACATTTTATTGTTTTTTCTTGTCCTTTTTTTTTTTCTTTTTTTTTTTTTTTAGTCTATTTCTTTTTTCTTGACACTAAATCTCCATGCTTCCACGTTGTATTTTCTTAAACACAGGTTCGACTTCACATCGATGATGTGAACTTAGTCACGAGCACCAAAACGAATATGTTATATATTCGGGGGTGTCATAAAGGAGATTTTGTCAAGGAGATTCGTGTACGTGATCGTCTAGTTTCTAATGGTTTTATTTTTGATGTCTTCGTGTGTGTGCCTTTGTGTACATGTATTTTTTAACATACCTTTATTCATGTGTCGTCGGTTGTTCCTCTGGTTTTCATTGTCTCTTGGAGGGGAGCTGGCCTGTTGGATGAAGAATTCACTCCAAGACGATGAAATGGTTTTATAGTTTTTATTCACCTTCCAAAGGTCGACACAGAATGGAGGTGAACCTTGCTTGTTTGATGATACACGTAAGCGTCCTCCCCAGCCCAGGGGGGGGACAGCTGAAAAGCCGTCTGTCTTATTCAACACCCGAAAACCCAACTGCCAAGAAAGAATCAGCTAACCTCATCACATGATACCACGTCATCTGGTCAGCTGACCCTTCTTTTGCAAACGTGTCCACTGTCCACGTTATTCACCTCTCTCTCTCTCTCTCTCTCCCTCTCTCTCTCTCTCTCTCCCTCTCCCTCTCTCCTTCTCTATTCTCTAATAGAGACACACAGAGAGAAAACAGAAAGAGTAAGAAAGCCAGAGAGGGGGGGAGAGATGCTCTTTAACACAGGGCACGCTCATTATTGCTAAATCTCGGTGATCTGTCGCGAACCGGTGTGTCAACTTGATTGTGCCGTTTAATTCACTGGGAAGGATGCACAATAGTCTTTGTTAAGACATGCATATAGGAGACAAAAAACTCTGATGTAAAACCTGAAGTTTACTGTATGGTCTATCTTGTGGAAACCATTACACCGACGATAATTAGCAGTTGTACCAAAAAGTGTGGTTGGTTTTGTACAAACAAAACATCTGCGTTGATTTCCGAGTAACTTAGTTGTTTTGGCGGAGCTCATACGTCGAAATCGACGGGAAGTTTCATCATGACCCAAAAAACGGACCCTAACTCTAATTAGGCCGCGTTTCTTAGTGTTTTGTCCGAATGAAATGAAACTAGTTTATTATATTCAAAACGTCACATCAAAACACTAGGGTATTTGGCCTTTTTTTCTCCATTGACTGTAAAATGCTCAGAAAAACAATTGAATGCTCTTTTTTTTTTTAGGGGAGGGGTCACCCTGTATATATATATATATATATATATATATATATATATATATATATATATATATATATATATATATATATATATATCGACGTATGAGCTCCGCCACAAGATGAAACTTCCCATCAATTTCGACTTATGAGCTCCACCACAACAACTAAGTTGCTCGGATATCCATATATTTCTTTTATAGGTTTGGATATTTCTGTAGTGTTTTTTTTTTATCTACCGCCATTTATTTTCTGTTGTAATTTCGACAAAATTCCTACTTTTGCTAAAGCAAGCATTTACTTCGGAATTAATGAATGATTGTGTTTTCAATTCATTCTTCAAATCGATAAACTGTGGTAATTAATAACATTTTGAAAATCAAAGTGAAATTAAAAAAATAATTCGTACTGTACACTTGGCTAATTGGCAATTGTTGCTTCGAAAACAATATTTAGGCGTCAACGTGCAATTTAAAAATCAGTTTTAGTGTTGATTATGATTCGATTATGGAGACTAATTAAGATGCAGTTCATCAGCAAATATGTTAAATGGCAGTTTGCGGCAAAGCTTTCTCCTCATTTATTTATTTGTAATTTAAAAATTAGCAAGATCTCTCTTATCTGTTAGATTATTTCTAAGATCGTTCTTTTATTGAACATTTTCATGAAACCTTTTTAATCCGTTTCTTGTCATTGTCAATTATTTCTTCTTTTTGACACTATTATCATTTTCTCAAACTCCTTTTCTTCTTCTTCTCCTTCTTCTTCTTCTTCTTCTTCTTCTTCTTCTTCCCATCTTGTCAGTTCCATCATATATTTTCTTCATTTTATTCTACCATTTCCTTTCTATCTTCTTAGTAGCATACACTTTGCCTTCATTTTCTACTTCTTTTTCTTTATTATTTTTATTATTTTTATTATTATTATTATTTTTATTATTATTGTTATTATTATTATTATTATTATTATTTTTATTATTATTATTATTGTTGTTGTTGTTGTTCTTTAAATACTAGTTTTTCTCAAACAAATGTTTTTCAGTCATTGTTCACTGAGAATAAGGTAGTGTTCCTTGGAGTCTGAGTGACATTAAATCTCCTCAGAATTTCAGCAGCCTCTACCTTTTTCGATAAAATTTGCAAATGCCATTTTCTCATCACAACCGGTATTTACTATATATTTCTCTCCCTTTTTATAATTTGAGTGAAAATAAGCCCCCAAGATTCTCGTACCTTCTACACTTTTCCAGCGAAAGCTTCGTTAGTGCTTTACCTTCTGTATCTTTCCACCTCCCTTGATCATGTGGGAATATTCTGTGGAGTATCGAAGCTGCTACCACCACGGGTCCGTGTTCCACGTGGGGAATATATCAGTTTAGTTTTCTTTTTCTTTTTTTTAGTTTTCTTTCATTATTTGTATTGTGTAAATCTTTCTTTTTTTTAATTTTCCCTACTCTTTTTCCAATTTTTTCTTCAGACTGTTCCTAGTAGTTTTATCATTATTTGTATTAGAGTGGCATTTTTCAGACTCCATACTTCTTTAATATCTTTAACAAGTTACATCTATGAGCTTAGATTTTTTTGCCTTCATGATCCTCGCCCAGTGAGATGATAGATTGGTTGGTTGTTTTGTTTTACGGCATATCAACCCTTTTCAGGTTATTTAATGCCGGACCTGGTGATTTTGAAGAACGATTTTTTAATATAGTATATTTGTTTTTTTAAGTCGTATTCTATTTAACCCATAGTTGGGACCCTAACAGGTGCTACCACTCCGGGTCAGAGTGGACCTGGGAGCAATGGCAATTAAAGGGTGGCTCCACACTCCCTAAGGACTGCAAGCTGGAGCATCACCATCGGATATAGTTTAAGGTCATATCCAGGACCTGAGATGATAGGATGGCGAAATTTTTAAACCGGAAGTTTTTTTTTCTACTTTTCCACTATTATCACGCCCGACTGAATTTGTCGGTTTGTACTTCCATGGACCACAAGTTTCCTGCGTTTCATGTCTCAATATTGCGTGTGTACTACGTGTTTGTACGTTAAAGTGCAAGACGTTACATGCTTTCAAATAATAAGTCTGCTTTTGTACTCTTTTCGTGCAAGTTTGCTGCATTCCCTAATTATGTGATATGCTGTTTCTTATTGTTGCCAACAGAGTCTACATTTAGTATTTCTTATTTTTATTGGTGCTGTCTACTGTCGCCTACTTCGTTCTAATTACGTTATGCATTTTTGCAACCGTCAGAAGTGATTCCGTAGTTCGTTAGCACACGTAGCTGAGCTATTCTGGTGTCCACCCATTAAGCACTTAGAATTTCTTACTAGAGATACAGTCCAAATATTTATTTCTTATATCACGTTTCTACTATATAATGAAGTTTCTAAGAGTTTACTTGCTCGTCTTATGTATTATTGCAAATGTTTAATTTTCATTTTTGTTGATTTGATAGTGTCTGCTGCTAAAGCCTCCATATATTTATTATTGTTATTGTTATTATTGTCGTTATTATTATTATTATTATTATTATTATTATTATTATTATTACTTGTTACTTGTTATTCAGTAGGAGTTCTCACACAGTTCATCATCAAAGATTGATCACTAACAATCAGTGGTGTTTCCTGGAGTCTGGGTGACAAAAAGACTCCACAGATTTCCAGTGATCCACGTCTTTCAATAAATAGGTACGTGCAAAAGGAATGCCGATGCTCAAAATGTATAAACATTTCAATCCCTCCCTTTACTTTAAAATTCACCAAAAATCAGAAAAGCAACTAATGTTGATGAAGTTTTCAGTATTTATCAAATAATGGTCAGGGAATATATTGAATACAGTATTTTGACTTACCTCTTAGTGGAAATGTATTAATTTGTGTAAACAAAAAATACATTTACCAAAGTTATGGTTTTCAGTTATAAAAAAAAATGCATGAATTTATTTTTTTCTTTTTTTATGAAGATTAAGCATCGTAAATTGTAACAATTAAAAACACTACAGAAACATTACAAGAAAGCTCCTAAAGTCTATATTAATGGATTCGATATAACTTGAAGAAAAATTAATTTCTCGAACTACCGATATTATCATTGAATTAAGTATTGTTTATTTGATATTTCTACACAAAAAAATATAATTGCAAAAAATATTTCGTTTTTTTTTTCTGAATTACGTGTTTCACATAATTTTTATATGTCCAATTATTATATTTTCCTTCCTTGCATGAATGTAAAACTACAGAGTAACATAATTTTTATATAATCTTGAAAAAGAAAACTTGTTTTTAATTTAAAAGCAGGGACATAGAAAAATAATTAAATCAAAAGTGGTAAAAAAAAACGTTCACAAGAAGAATGTACGGATGCATGGTAAAGAGAAAAATCAGTACCCCTACCTTCCTTTAACTTCCTGATGTCATTTTCTGACAGCCTTTTTATTGTCTAAACTTTTAGGCTTCCGTATAATCCATGTGACGAGGGCTTTGTTCCCTTTCTGTTGAACGAAGCGAGAATCTCTCTATTTGGGGTCTAATTAAGCTATTTTTATTTTTTGTAAAAACAAGGTGTTTTTTTTAATTCAATATCTTAGGACTTCGCTTATTATCTGTGAAATCGACACAGAAAACTAATATTTATCTTTCAAAGAATTTTTACAATGAATTTATTAAACTTAAAAATTTAACCGAATTAGGTCGATGTGAAAACATTTTTCATAATTTTTTTTTCACGTGTACAAATAGTCCCCCCCCTTTGGAAATTAACTTTAGTCTTTAATCTTTTAAATACAATCAAAAAGTAGTCGGAAACCTACAAAAAATCATAATAAATCGGCTTTCAAAACTATGTCCCCCACCCGATCTTTATTCTACCATCAATAACCTTTGAAAATAAATTTGCTTTATTGCACCAGCTGTTTACCATTGATTTATAGCTGGAAATGACCATTCGTCTTCACTAGAATTTGTGTGGCAATAAACCCACTCCTCTTCGCAATCATCCACTTGAGGTCTGGTAAATGCTTTCTTTCCTTGGTTTTGCCATCCTCCTTCATCATTCTTGACTATTTTATGTAGTACTAGTCAGTGTCGACATTTCGATTTTTGCGGGTCGGAGAAGGTAGTAAACTTGGAGTTTTGCGTTTTTTTTTAATTTGCTGTTGCAGTTTCTATGTAACCGGTTAGCGTTTGTAGCTTACCTGAATTAGTTTTCGCATTCGAGGGTTTTCCGTAAAATTCCAGCTGATTTTCAGTATTACCGTCTGTTATGTAATCCGTCTTCCTCTTAATTTCGATTTTTGTCTTTTTCCAAGTTATTATTATTATTATTAGTAGTAGTAGTAGTAGTAGTAGTAGTAGTAGTAGTAGTAGTATCTTTGTCTGGGAAATCGTATTTGCCTTGTTTTTTTTTTCAATATATTCTTCATCTCTTTTTTGTAGTGTGTTCGCGAGTTCTTCCAGTTCTCTTTCTATCATGACGACTTGTTTTTACGTTTATTTGTATTACCTTTTTAAGTTCATCTTCAGGTGGATGTGTATTTGGTGTAATGGATACCCTTACAGGGTATGGTAGCTAATATGATGCCGAGTTCATATCGTTTTAGATCTTCTGTGGCCAATAACACATTATTAAAATATGTATATTTGGTTAGCAAATATTCATGGGTACATTGTTGAAAGCAATTGGAAACTTATGTTAGTTGCGTATTTTATTATCAATTCTACTTGCGACCTGATTATTTTTCTTAAAACATTAAGATGATGTATCTGAAGAGTTAAGAAAGAGAATCCAATCCCAAGAAAAAAAAATAGTTGTATACATGAACTGTTATATATCAATGCGGTTTATAAAAATATTTCTCGTTGGAATTTTCGTCTTCCTTTGATATTTTCTCCTCCGAGTTTTTAATTCTTTTTTTTTATATATATATTCTTTCTAGTTCTGTCTGTCTTCTAATTGTTCTTCTTCTACAATACTAAGATTTTCACGAAAAAGCATTATACTGATTTGAATGTTCCAGGCTAGTATTTTCAGCATTGTTTGTATATAAACAGCTTTTCGGCAATTATAATATCCATAATTCATCAGTCTTCTTTAAAGCAATGTCAACAAGAATTTATCATTAATTGCCAATGTATTAAAAAAAAATTACCGTTGATAATGATTATTACTCCAAGACCATGATGAGCAGAACAAATGGTCACTGAAAATTCCCAATGACAGAATTAGGTTTAGAAATGAGTAACTCTCATGAATAGAATTACATTATTTTTTAGATACATCAAAACAAGATAGAGAAATAAAATGAACTAAAAAGAGAGAATTGAGTGGCAGAGTGAGAAAATGAGTAGGAGGGGAAAGACACAGAGAGGGTTTGAAAAAGAGAGGGAGTGATAAAGGTTTAATATAAACATCTAACACACTATTTAACTTCTACTTTGTTGTTTTATGATTATGGTTAACAATCATTTCATTGTATTAACCCTTATTATGGAGAGGTTCTTAGTATTGCATGCTGGTGTGTAGCGGATATATATATATATATATATATATATATATATATATATATATATATATATGAGGGGATCAAAACGCGTACATGCTATATAGTCGTCTCTATGACGTTGTATATATATATATATATATATATATATATATATATATATATATATATATATATATATAGTCTATGGGACGTATATGTATATATATATATATATATATATATATTATTTTTAAAATAGAATTATCCACTGACACGTGTTTCGTCGTCTACGACTCATCAGAGCGGCTGAATCTAGCGAGATTCAGCCACTCTGATGAGTAGAAACACGTGTCAGCTGATAATTATATTTTAAAAATAATATATATATACCGCTCCCCATGTGGGGGTACCAAATTGGTTAAAGGGAAAATTATTCCCAACTTGCATTTAGGTAAAAATGCACTTTCGTAAATTGAATTCATTCAAAACGTATCGCAAAAACAAAAACAAATAACATCTATCTATCTATCTCTCTCTCTCTCTCTCTCTCTCTATATATATATATATATATATACACATATATATATATATATATATATAATTTTAATGATTAAAGTTAAATTCTGTAGATCAAAATATATACACATATATTTAAGCTAAGAATTTATTGTTTGAAACAAGGAATATATAAAAAAAATTGTTTATTTTCTTTATCCATGGATTTTCAGTAATGTTTCATATCATCAGAGGAAATGAAATGCAATTAGCAAAATGTTCAGCTATGAATAAACAAGTATTTTGCTTTTCAGCACATATATTGAAAATGTTTTTTGAATTGTGAAACAGAGTCATAGAAAAAAGGATTTCATACAAACTGGGCAGTCCATTATCAGAATGAGTTCAATATTTTCCGGGATATTACTGCAAAGTCTGAGGAGTAGTAATCTAGGGAAAAAATCAGTAATCCAATATATCAAGAATGTTTGGTTGTCCCATACTGATATTTCGAAGGGCATACGAAATGGTCGTCCTCTTCTGCGATATAAAGATTCGTTGGTAGGAAAAATCCGGAATCCTTGCAGGTGCGGAGATAGTGCATCAAATATTGAATCATTGTTCCATTCCATTGCATATATTTCCGTCGATAATGAAATGCGTACATGTGTGTGTAAATTTCCAAACCCTTATCCGTTCAGTCATATATGCATATTTTGAGTGCAAGAATCCCCGAAATCAGCAGGCTTTGGATTGGTAAATATTCGGAAATATTCTTTTTCCATTCCGATATCCACAAGTATGGGCTTCTAATATAGCCATCGCTATATTGTTCCAGATGCGCTTCTGAAAAATTAAGTCATTTTTTACCCCTACAACTCAGACAACCAAATTGTTTTTCCACATTTACATTTATTCATGTTGCGACTTTTGTCCATGCGTTACGCGCCATTCCTTCTTCGGGAATTACATTTTACTGTCTTTCCAGCCGAACGCTTCCATGATTGAACGACTTCTTCTCAGCCGAGAATTTGGCTTCCCCGCGTTTTTGTTCCAATTCGTTAGTTAAAAACTCTCTGATTAACTACCCCTACTGATTACGTGTATTTCCAAAGTATCCTGTTACGTTATTAGCCCACGTGAACAAAAACACAAATCGAATGATCCACCTTTGTCATGTATTTTGTTTATGTTTATTAGCAATCTTTTTGACTAAGTTAATAATTTTTTGAACTATTTTAACATAAGCAGTCCATCTCTAAATATTTATTTCACTTCAATAAAATTCTTTCAATTTCTATTTTTACAAATATCAATAACGATCATAATAATAACCATCCAGCTAACTTGGCGTCCCCTGGGCTAACTGATAAGTTGTAATCCAATGGTAGAAAAGATGTCTTTATAATCGCTAATCTTCCATTAATTTTTTAACCTATTATTTAATCAACTGTGTTAGGCTTTTCGCATTAATCGCATCATGGTTTTCAGTTTGAAATTTGCAAAACAGTTTTGTCTTGTTTTTTAAATAACGATTCACAGCTTATCAAAGCTCAAATGGCAGTCGACTATACGGTTTATGAGTTTGTGATAGATTGATGGTGTGATAAACATTTTGACGATTGCAAATCATTGTTTATTTGGACAGAATTTGATTATATAAGCTGACGGCTCAATAAGAATTTGTTAATATTGAATTTGATAACACCCATATTTGCAGTCAGCCTGGAAGCAGATCCATGGTATTACGTTTGCTAGACAGCCAGTACTTGGAAAGAAACTTTGCCCATGTAAGTTCCATTTTGGTCCCGGTAGGAAAAAGAGGGAAAATATTCACAGTAGTTGTAGTTAGACGAGTTTTTTCAGTGCATGTTTTACAGATGGGAAGTTAGAAATGGAACTCAGTCGAGCGCCTATATTGAAAATAACGAGAGAACTGAGATTACAAGTCGATTCTGTACTTAGTCAAGGTACAAAAATGAGCTATGAACGAGACTTCTCCAGATGTGACAGCAGTACTTCATCTTTGGGCGTTGCGCTCGAGAGGAATTGTTTTTATTTTATAAATACAAATAATATTGTAGTTATTTTAGTAAAGTTGTTAACACTTTGCATTCTTTAATTACTATAGAAAGTTAAAATTTATAATGTTTGCCTATGAAAGAAACGTTTTCGGTTGCCTAGACTAACACATTAACGGTGATGCTTTTATAACTGATACCACATCCGATGATGTGGCAAATGTACGATAGACGTTCAATGAATAATGCCTCATATTTTTATTCCGCCCGAATGGGCCACAAGGGAATGAAAATTTCATTGTTATAATTACATGACCTGAATGTTTCGTCGCTCTGTTGCAGATATTGGTGGTGTGAGACTCTAAGAAAGCAATCGCTTTCATGGACGTGCGTCAGAAGCAGAGATGTGTCATTGAATTTCTCCATGCAGAAAAATAAATGAACCGATCAACACTCACCGACGCCTGTTAAACTTTAACGAAGCCGATGCAGTCATGTAAGCACAATTAAGAGATGGATTCGTCGATTTAAGAGTGGCGACAGAGTTGTGAATGAGAAAGCATGTTCTAGACTTTAACGATCGAGACATTGTTTAGCGCTGGCAAATGTGCATTTAGAATGGTAGTGACTATGTAGAAAATAAATGCTAAAACACAAAGGTTCGCTCACTTTAATTGTACCACCCCCGTCTTCGTAGCTATTTAACGTTTTAGTTTTAAGTTTTAAAAAATAGGTGTTACTTTTGAAAAACCTTCGTATAAAGAACTGGTTCAAATACCTTTGCAAAGTTGATTGGGAAAATTTTAAAGATAGTTTAATAATTACGAGTTCGGGAGAGATGGATGCTGTAATATCGAAGAATTGTGAGCTTAATTGGCAAAGTTTAGTTATTTATTAATAAATTAACTGGTTTACTGTTTAAGTCTTAATATGCAATGTTTATTCTGCCATTCCTCGTTATCTCCCTTTCGCTGGTCAAGACATTGAGATTATAATAAATATATTTACTGGATTCTTTGACATTTCATTGCAGGTGATGCATTAAGGAAAAGTGGTTCTATTAACCATAGCTGATGGAATGATGTGTTCATGTCTTTCCCAATCGTGTCAGCGCATAACTAGAAGATATTCATTGTGAAGTTGACGTCAATCATGGCGTGCTACATTCGAACCATGTGTGTTCTACTATACAAATTTCATTATGGATGTTGGCAACCTTCATATAATCCTCCATGTGTGCGTAATTTACAAAAGAATTGGTTAAACTAATGTGACAAAAAAAAATAGGATCAGTGAAAAAAAGTCGTACCATGAAGGAAAATAAGAACCGTGGAATTCAATCTCGGAGAACTCTGATGATAAAATGAAACCGAAGAAGGCCATGCGTACAACAGTTGAAACGTTTTCGACATAATCAATAAGATGAGGATAATGGTAACAAAAAGACGTAGGCAATGTAAATAGTTCAATAGTTTTGTATTTTTCGTTTTTATATTTCTTTTTTTTATTTAGATTAGTTTATTCCCACTTTTAAACGGTTTTCGAACATCGCCTTGGTATGTCAAAATATTTGTGTAGCTTCGTGGAAAACATATGTAACTGAGTATTGCATTAGAGAATAGGAAACTACGACGGACGTATTTATGTTAAGTACTAGCAGAAGTACCCGTTGTTAACTGGGTTCAAAAAACAGCGTACAAAAAATGGACTCTGATTTATGAAAGTATGATAGGTTATGAAAAAGAAGGGGTGTAATGAGATAGCTTCGAATTTGGGGGTATCAAAACCAAAACAAAATATGATGAAAGTAAAAATAAAATAGATAAACCCCATAATTTATTATACCATACCTGTCTACACTGAAACACTTATCACAATATTCTGTGGATCTATATTAAAAAACCTTGTTAAACTTTGTGACATATTTCCATTCTATGGAGGTCAGGCGCGAACGAACACCCCATAATTATATTATACCATATTTCTTCAAACTGAAACATAATTATCAAAGTATACTTACGCAGATAGATATGAAAAGTCTTTATTAACGTATGTGCCTATTTCCCGTCTATGGAGGCCAGGCGCGAACGCAGACCCCCCAATCTTATTATACCATCCCTATTTAAGTTTAACATACTTATCAAAGTATCCTTATGTACATCGATATCAAAAACACGTGTAAACGTTTTTTATATTTTTGAATTTTTTATTTCCATACTTTGTGGACCAGGCGCGAACGCAGACCCCACAATTTTAATGGACCACTGTGCTGCCAGATCACACATAACAATTCCTGTGTCTCGATACATCTTCTATCATTATATTTAATCAGTTTTTTTTTAAATAGTGAACCATATAGGAGCTTATTTGTGACCAGACGCACACACATACACCCACAGACATTCACCTTTATATTATAGATTATAAATTATGTTTTTGAGCAAAAGTAATTCGCTTTTAACGAATGTCGATTACATTTATGTCTACGTTTTGTAGATTATTTAAAGAGGGTCACTTAATTTTAAAATAATGAAAAGATTTGATGAAATATAATTTTAATTTTAATTTTCAGTTCAAAGTAAAAAAAAGCCCATTAAACTTACATTAGACTCAGGCTCGGATATCAAAAATGTAAAAAGTAAATTATATTTTGTGAACAAGACATATGTTTCTATTTATGTATGAACAGGCGATGGTCAAAAACATGACTAACACTTTTTTTTACTAGCATATACGATATGCCTTCAATAAGTTTCCCCACTTTTTTGTATGGGCAATTTTATTGATAGTACACACTTGAAACCCCTTCAAAGTAATGTCCTCCAACTGCAATGCTCTTGTTGTACTGGTCCAACAACTTCTGGAAGGCCTCATGGAAATCCTCTTGTGTGAGCGTATCCATCACCCTCGTAACAGCCTCTTTCATCTCCTCAATTGTCTCATAACAATAGCCTCTAAGGTTAACTTGAGCTTAGGCAATAACCAAAAGACACAGGGAGCAATGTCTTGACTATAGAGAAGAACTTACTTGATGGCCATCTTGGTGAAATAGTCTGTGATAAGGATGAAGCACCCTTGGAGCAAATTTCGCACAAATCTTCTGCATCTTCAGTTCCTCGCGAATAAATGTGTGAACGATTCCCACATTCTCTACACTTATTATTTTTATAGACACACGACAGTCCTTATTCATGAAAATCTTTATTTGGCCAAACAACGCTGGTGTTCTGACTTCCTCTCATCATTTCTCACAGATTCCCTGCATTCCTTGGATCTCTTATGCCATTCAAAAATTATGCACAATTCATGCAAGATGTTCAAAAAGCAGTTTGAAGCATGCTGTACGTTTCTGTGTAATTTTTAAAGTTTAAAACAGAATTGCATTGCAAATTCTTCTTCTAAAGTTTCCTCATGTCCAGATTGCATTTTTGAAATTCATCAGCTGTAACAACCAGTAGTAGGGTGTATGTCTAATTCCTTATTTAGCTGTTCATTTAAACCTGAAATCATAAAAATTGGTCAGTCATCTCATAAGATGATCATTAACATACTAAATTTTCAAGAGTCTACGACAACTTAAATGCCTGTAAAAAATATCTAGACACTTATTGAAGATCAATGTTTTCCAACCTTTTCAGCTTCTCATAACAGTAATGTCCCAAGGAAACCGGAAATAACAAATATTTTATAATCTTATTAACTTATTTCTCATGTATATTTTAACTTTTTTTTACATGGGGGTAAACTTTATCAAAGTCCAGAGGCCACTCGAGGATAAGGGTTAATAGGTATACATAAACCATTGTGATTTTAGCGTAGTAAACATTAGTGGGAATTTTGAAACTTGGATTAGTAGGGGGACGGTTCAATAAGAACTTGTTCACGTTGGACTTGAAGACAATCAGATTGTACTCAGCTGGAAAGCAGGCAAAAGGAATAGAGTTTCACAGGCGAGCAGTTCTAAGAAAGAAGCTCTGTTCATGGAATCTACGTTTAGGTGTAGGCACGGATAAAGAGTGTGGCTAATTGTTGATAGTGGTTCTGGCAAGACGAGTGTTTTTCGTGCAAGTCTGGCGAGGGGGGACCAGAGATCGAAGTTCAGATGAGCACCTGCCATGAAAATAACGATAAAGCAGGGGCAGGCTCGCCACGTCTCTTCTGTGGGGAATGGATTGCAGAGAAGAGAAAAGGGCACCCCACTAAGTTTCGAAGTCTATTTTTAACTCTGTCAAGACAGGATAAGCTGCTTCTAGCAGCTCCTGCCCAGATGTGGCAACAGTACTAATTCCTTGGCCGAACCTGGCTTTTATATAGGTAGAGAATTGCATCAGGAGTGAGATATCTACTGGAGCGATAGAAGGATCCTAACATCTTTCCAGCGACTTTGGCAATTGATTTGATATACGTGTTCTATTTCAGATCGGGAGTAAAGATCAAGCCCAGAAGCTTGTCAAAACATAAAGCCTCCCCAAGACCAGAGCCATTCATTTCGATTGATTGGTAGCAGAGCGTTGATAATGTAAAGAGAGAAGCTTCGTTTTAGATGCATTAAAAGTAACCAGCCACTTCTTTCCCCATTGTACCACATGCTCAAGATCAGAGGAGAGAGAGTCAGAGAGAACTTGGTCGTTTACGGTCTTCAAAGTGCTTCCAGAGATGGTAGTGTCGTCAGCATAAATGTCTACGAATGAACTAAGGATCTGGTCTGGAAGATCATTGATGTAGATCAGGAAGAGAGTTGGACCACGGATGGACCCCTGAGGGACTCTAGCATTAATACTGAAAGCCTCTGATTTCTGCCCATCAACCACTACTCTTAATAACCTATCAGAGAGAAATGATTTAATAGTTGAGAAGACATTTCCAGCTATACCATGGCTGGAGATCTTGTGAAGTAGGCATTTATGCCATACCTTATCAAAGGCCTTTGATATGCCAAGAGCAATTGCCCTAGAGAGGAAGCCTCCGTCGAGGGATTCGCTAATCCTATGAGATATAACTGTAAGCACGTCTGCTGTAGACATTGCGTGTCACTAAGAAGGTTATTTTTGCTGAGATGGTTGACTACTTCCTTGTTTAGCACAGATTACAGCAGCTTACTCATGATGCATAGGTGACTTATGGGTCTGTACTGAGAGGGAGATGAGTGATCACATGAGTTCTTAAATACAGGGAATACTGGTGAGATTTTCCAAGGTGTCGGGAAGCATTTCTCCTTAAGAAATAAGTTGGTAAGTATGGGCGCTAATTCCGGTTGAAGCCTTTTGAGCACTATGACTGGAATACCGTCAGGACTAGTTGCTTTACTCGAATCAAGGTTTGTGATAAGCTTGGCAACGTCGCGTACAGATATTTGTATGTCACTTAGCATGTTTTCTGATATACAAAGGAATACTGGGGGTTGGCGGCCTTGGTCGTAGAGGGTAGAATAACTGCAAAGTTCTTGGCAAAGAGATTGGCTTTGTCTCATGCTGACGATATTAACTCAGGTCCATTGCTGATAGTTGGGATAGAGCTCACACTTCTGTTGAGGATTCTGTTAGCTATTTGACAGAACTGATGGGAATCAAGCCGCTGCTCAGTTACCTTGGACTTGACGGACTGAGCATACAACTCTCTTGCCTTCTTTATTACTTTTTTACAGCGGTTGCTGGCAGTCCTGAAGGCCGCTTTAGTCTCAGTTCATCTATTACGCTGGAAGCAATGGAAAAAGTAATTTCTGTGCGCAATAGCAGCAGCACGTTCTGGGGAGAACCACGGCTGACTGTTAGGTTTTTGCTGGAACTTTTTCGAGGGTATGAAACTGTCTATGCCTACAGTTAGCCATTCCGCCAGGTCTGATACTATAGAGGACACACCCTTTTTAAACATGGCATGTAGAGGTAGGTCTGATATAAATGTACGGAAGCTATCCCAGTCAGCCATAGAATATCGATACGCTGTACGATGAAGAGGTATGTTTGAGGATCTATTACATTTTGTTTTTATCTTGACTGATACAACAGAGTGGTCGGAAGATCCCAGTGGGGACTGAACGGAAGATGAGCACAGTTCAGGGCAAGTTGTGAGAAAGAGGTCTAGGAGACTTGCATACTGACCGTCAGTGTCGGGAACGCGGGTTGGTTATTGGACAATTGGTCGTAAGCAATAGAGAAATCGTAGCAGAACCTCCCCTCGTCATCGGTCTTGTTAGAGTGGGTTAACTATTCCACGTTGTGAACATTGAAGTCCCTACAGACGTGGATGTTAGCTGAGGGGTACTCAGATAGTACATGGTCAATATTCCCAGTTATGCTATTGAAGATAGTAATTCCACTGTTGTGGGGACGATAGAGTGCAAATATAAACGCAGTAGTGTGAGCAAGTGAAACCCGGAAGCACATGTAAGGTAAATTAGGATCTTCTCTAGAGATGTCCCTACCACATGGAAAGTCGTCTTTAATGTAGGCACATACTCCATGCCCATGGCGATTTTGGGGGTCAGATTTAGAGGTTAAGTTGGAGTATCCTTTAATTATGAACTCATCTAGGGAAGAAGTCGGTCTAATGCCAGTTTCGCTTAGAAATAATTGGTCTGGCTTAGTCTTTTGTAATAGAGTTTGAACCTCTAGAAGGTTGGAACGTAGACCCCTGATGTTGGGGAAGGAGACATGGTAGTGGGGGTCTGCGTTGGAAGTTGGAGATCTGGGTTTGATCGAGTATTTTTTCTGAAAAACTTTCATGATTGAGATTGTGGATTAGTGGAGTAGGTCGACAGACTTGCTTAGAGCAGGGCAGAGAGGGAAGGTAAGAGAAAAAGGAACGAATTTTTTTTTTTTGTAGAACATGATAAGGTAAAGCCGTAAAAATTATCCACTAATATGGCATCGAGAGGCCCCACCAGAAACAACTGCATGTCCAGAATCTATTCACCAAATGGCAATACAGCAGCCCCGGTACTTTGCACCTGCTGATAAGACAGCCTTCTTAGCGGTTAAACCAAGGTTCGGGTCCCTGACTATCAGGCGGATAACGTCAGCCCAGTCGAAACGTTTACCTCCAGCACTCTTATTAGTGACATGGCCACAGGGATAGACAAAGGAACAGAGTTTCCAACATCTCTGGCAACTGTTCACACAAAGTACTACTAACCTAGTAATCAGCTTTTTCTTCTCCTTTTGTCAGAAAAATCACTCATTGGAAAAATGAGGACTGAGAGACAAACAGGAGAAGCGAGAGTAACTTGAGCTACCGAAAACGCATCCACAATGTGTTGTCTACTCTCCATACATACTTTACCATATGTATTTTTGCAAATATATATCTCATATTTTATATAATGACCTGATGTTTTGAAAATATTGTTATAATACTTCAACAAATTCCCAAACTTTTTTCGTATACGGATAAGAAAATTTAGTTCGAAAATCAAAAACACTGGAAAATGCATCTACCCATAGGTGTAAAGGCATAACAATTCTCTCGCTGTATAAGAGCCAAGTACGTTCTAGAATGGAGTACTGTTGCCACATCTAACCAGGAGCTGCTTGGACCTTCCTATCCTGCATTGACAGAGTTTAAAACCGGCTTCGAAACCTGGTGAGCGATGCCCTCTTCTTTTCCCTGCAACCTCTTTCCCATAGAAGAGGCGCTGCTAGCATGTCTATTTTCATGGCCACTGCTTGTCTGAGCTCCAATCTATGGTCTCCCTTTGTCAAACCTTCACAGACAACAAACGTTTATCTACAACAACTATCAACAATTTCTATGTGTCTAAATCTAAACGTGGATTCCATGAACAAATCTTCATTACTGGAACTGTCTGTCTGTGAAATTATGTTCTATTGGCCTGCTTTCCAGCTGACTAAAATGTGGTCGCCTTCAAGCCTAATGTAAACACGTTCTCGCTGAGTCGTCCCCTAAAGTAATCAAATTACACCAAATTCCCACTACTATCGATTACTACACTGTTGTCCTGATGCCATTAACCTTTATCCTCGAGTGGCTTTAGGACCTTGATAAGTAGTGACCCCCCTTGTAAAAAATGTAAGCATGTTTATCAGTATCTCTTGAGGAAACTCTCCTGGCAAGCTCTTAAGCAACCCCGTGGTTCCGGGGAACCCTAGTTGTGAAACTCTGATATAGATGTTTTTTTTTTATTTAGATGTTCATCTTCAAAGATTCATTATTACAGATATTTGGTTCTTTTTTTTTCAGTCACTTTACGGAAACAAAGATGTTGGGTATGTGTTTTTGCTGACCAAAAAAAAATTCCCTGCAGATCAAAAACCAATGAAAGCAAACGCGTTGGTCTTATTACGGACAAAGCAGGCCTTGTCTTATTACGGACTGACTTCGCAAAACAAAATGAAGAAACTCCAGCTTAAATTCCGCAACACTAAACGAAACATTATGCTGACGTTTTTTGTTTTTTCCGTTTGTTTTTTGTTTGTTTTTTTCTTTCTTTGTAAGAACAGGTCACAAATTTTTACACTCACGCATTGGAGAGAGAAGAAAAATGTCGAATAATTGGCTTTCAAGAAAAGGTAGAATGAGATAAATGAAGGTGAAAGGGTGAAATTAAAGAATTATCGGAGAAGGAGGCCGCGACACCAACGGATAGGATAATGGAGAAAAGAGGGAAAATGGTGCAACTTATGCAAGAATATCCCTGTTTTATTTTACCTGAAGGAAAAAAGCCTCTAAAAGAGCAATTCAATGAAAGATAGAAAATTAAATGGCTGCTCGATTTATTTATGAAATCCGAATAATGGCTAACATTTCGAGATATACACGAACATTAAATAAGTTAATAGACATTATTATTACAGTTTTAAATTAAGGCTGCTGCTCGAGTGTCCTAGTGGATGTAAGCAAGATAAGATTTATTATTTGTCCTTGTGATGAATCGGACAATCACTCAGTTAACAGTGAAAAGTGGAATCCCGAGGTTTGCAGCGATTTTACGCTTAAAAGTTTTTAACCAATAATAAGGCTCCTCACTAACGCTGAAAGTTATGTTTCTGCGGCTGACATCATACTTTAATGGTGTGATATAAGAGATATATTTGTATCTAAAACACAACTAAATGTTATTTAGTATAGAACATCGACATTTTTTTTTTTTTTTTTTTTTGCTATTACGTCCACGAAATTCGTTTCAGTAGTAATGCTTCTATTTTTTATTCTGCCCGAATGGATCAGAGGAAATTGTAAATTGCATTGTTATGATGACTGGACTAACGCGTTTATGACCTTCAAGTTTCATCTCTCTGTTGCAGATATAGACGGTGTTACTCTAAGAAAGCAACTCTTGTCATAGAGGTACATCACAAGCAGAGATTCGTCATTGAATCCCTCCATGCAAAAAATCAAACCGATCAATGTTTACCGGCGCCTATTGAACGTTAATGAAGTCGATGCAGTTGCGTCAGTTCAGTTAGAAGATAGATTCGTCGGTTTCTGAGTTGCGACAGAGATGTAAGTAAGAAAGTGCACTCTGGGCGCCCATACACTGCTAACAATACAAAAAACTGTCTGTCTCGACCAACTCTTCTGGGCTGATCGGTGGATAACATTGAAAGAAGAAAGAGTTAAATATTGATTTCAGTGAACGAGAAATGATGTTGTCATCTATTGGATATAGAAAAGTGTGTGCTAGATGGGTTTTCGAATGCTTACGCAGGAACAAAAGGACCACCGACTGGATGTCTGTCAGTAGAAAGCCGAAGTTGACGGATTCTTGAATCGCTTCATCATTGGTAACGAGACATGGTGTAACCATTAAGAGACGGGGTTTAAACAGTAGTCTATCGAATTGTACAACTGACGCTACTCCACAAATGAGTTTAAGATGCAGCCAAAGTGATGTGCATTGTCTTCTGGGACGGAAGTCTCTTATGTTTTCCTCTCTCTAACGCCAGGATCGGTCTGCGCACACGTTTATCTTTTTATAATCTTTTTGTTCCTCCTTACCGTGACGTCATATTGCACAGGGCTCGATCATTTGCATACAGCTGTTATACGCACGTCCGCGCTCTGTTACATTATGCCTTTTGGGGGCAATTTGCTTCGTTTGGGGTTTATTAAACTTTACTGGACTATAGGAAGAGAGAACTGTCTTGATGCCCATCTTAGTCAAATAGTCTGTTGAAAGGATGGAGTTGTAGACTGGTGCATTTGTGCAAACCTTCTTCAGTTTCCCGCGAATAATTGTGTGAACAGTGTCTACGCTGACATCAAACTGTGCCCTTATGGTATCTATATACACACGACGGTCCTTTTCTATGAATTTTTATATTTGCCCAATCAATTCTAGTGTTCTAACTCTCTTACTTCCCCCATAACTCCCATTACTCTTACCGACTTCCTGTTTTCCATGAATCTCTTATGCCATTCGAAAACTGATGCTCGATTCATGCAAGATGGTCCAAAAGCAGTCTGAAGCTTTCTATACGTTTCTGTGCCGTGTTTTTTTTTCAATTTTAAAACATAATTTTATTGCACATCCTTCTTCTAAAGTATCCTCACGTGCAGCTTGCATTTTTTAAATCTTCCAGCTGTGACAATCGGGCTTTAGTATGGTGTATTCCAATTCCTTCTGTAGCTGTGCATTTGAACCTGAAATTGAAAAAATAGTCTCTCATCTGATAAGATGTATAGCAATAACATGCTGAATTTTCAAGGGTTTAGGACAATTTTAAAACATTATTATAAAACATGTCTGGAAACTTAAGGAACCTTCTGCATTAGAACGAAAAGAATCCAAATTTATTTAAAATAAATTTAGTTTATTTATGTGCTAATATATTTCAGTTATTTTCTGGAACAAACTAATAATTTCCTTTAGTAACCCTAGATTGTATTGAAGGAAAATTGAATTAGTGTCTTTATATTCTGGGAAATATGTAACCCTTATTGAACTCGTCTTGGATTATTAACTGTAAACATATCGATTTCTATAACTCTATAACTCACAAAGGAACAAAAATTTACTTTCATATATATATATATATATATATATATATATATATATATATATATATATATATATATATATATAATGAGAGAGAGAATGAGTGAGATAGATATTTGCCTGTTTCCCACCTGACTACAACTTGGATGTCTTCAAGTCCAACGTAAACAAGTTCCTGGTAAACCACCCCCTTTATCTTCCAGCTGTGATAATCAGGCTTTAGTACACTTTATCAGATCTCGATTACTAACGATTACTACCATATTGTCCCATTTATTACTGTACACGCAATAACCCTTATCCTCGAGTGGCCTCCGGGCCTTCATAAGTGGTGACTTCCATGTAAAAAAATATTTGTAATTGCATATGTATGCTTTGTTGATTACAAGCACATGTATACTTGCAAATCGATTCTCTGTTATGTGTTACGACAGTTATACAAAAAAGTATGCCTCGTATCTATACTGTGAAATGCATCTATGTTGATAATAATAAAAAAGCAAATCCGAGTGACGTGTCTATGTAGATGCTTCATCAGATTTAACCCTACATCTAAAATAGAAAATGTAACCTTTATAAAATAGAAAATGTAACCTTTATAAAATAGAAAATGTAACCTTTATAAAATAGAAAATTTCCACTACGTCTAAAATAGAAAATTTAATCCCATACCTAAAATAGAAAATTGCACAGAACTTTGATTGCGTATTTATCTGTTAGGTTGAAAAAAGGTCATATTCCAAAATGTTTACTTAAATCAAACAGTTTTTTTTTGTTTTTTGTTTTTTTAGAAATAAAATCAAATCTGTCCTAATTAGGAAATTTCTAAGTATACAGTGGGGGGGGGCAACGGTTTTGTTGATTCCTCTTATGCTTGAATAAAAGTTTAAATTATATCAATTGCAAATTAATGTTAATAATACTAAAATTAGCCACCGATAATTTTCAACTAAAAACATTTCATTTCATTTTTAAATAAAAAAAAATACTGGACGTATTTTCGTAAATTTCAATTTAATATCTGTTTATTCTGTAATCTAACGTATAATCTATCTATCTATATATCTATAAAGTGAGAATGCGTGTGGGCGTCTGTGTGTGTGTGTGTGCGCGCGCGTGTGTGTTTGTATGTAAGGACACTTTTTAATCTATATCCTCAACGAATCTTTGATCAACAGACATGATATTTGGAATATTTAGAAAAATTTTTAATCGGTTTTCAACCGGAAAAAGGCCGTTAAGGGATCAACATTAGCAAATTGCAACGTCGAATTTTTATCTATTTATACACTAGTCCACGACTGCACATGCGCGTGTCTCTCTTTTTTCTTTTTTTTTTTTTTTCCTTTTTTTTACTTCATTTTTTTAAGTAATTTAATGTTAGGTTTAGTACCGGGAAACGCCGGGTACATCTGCTAGTCTATCTATAAAAGCGAGAATGTGTGTGTGTGAGGGGGAAATTCTCCACCTATACACTCAACACATTTTTTATCTACAGATCTGGAAATTTGGTATATAGAGTATTCAGACACGTGGAAAACTTTTCAATCCGTTTTCATGCGGAAAAAAATGGCTGCTAAACGATAAAAATTGAAAAATTGTTACTTGGGTTTTTTTTATCTGTTTGTTTGAATCGTTCACATTACAGATACCTTTTGTTAATAATAAGTAGATTTAAAAAACACTTTTTAAAGATCGTATGAAGCTGGCTTAATGGTTATCGTACTTGACTCACTATCCTTAGGTTTTGACTTCGCCTTCACCTTGAGTATCTTTTGTTTTTACTTACAAGTAGAGGTTAGAAGAAAAAAAAACATAATACTCGCATGCACATTTCTCAGTTTCTGTATGAATTAAAATATAATATTTATGCGTATTTTACGACTAGGAAACGCCGAGCGGCCTGCTTGTACATAATAAAGTGTTTGTGCAATTTTCTTTATTTACATTTTACGAGCAGTATTTCGTATAGGAGTTCATTTAGAGAATCACCTCTGTGTAAGAAAAATCTCGATAATATATGAACTTATATTGTTTCTAAATAATTTGCTGTGTTCATCTTGTTACATTATTCTTTGCATCCAAACTCCGCCTGGTCCGTCTTTTAAATAAAACTCATCTATTAAAAAAATACGTCTTTATTACAAGAATTCTGTCAGTCTTCTGATGACTTAACGTCCGTAGAATTCGGAATCCGTTTTCTTATTCATTCTTTTCCGATAAGTTTCTACCAAAGAGCACATCAGTTCAACAAAGCTTTCTGTTTATTTTCGTACCCTTTTGTCGTTGAGAACTTATTTTGATGCCGTTAAAACAATATTTGCCTTGAAACATGGGCCATCGTTTGTTTCTTGTTTTTTTTCTTGTTTTTTTTTTTTAATTCGAAGCATTTTCATCTTTTTTATTTTCTTTTACTTAGCGAGGTCTTTCTGTGTTCTTTTCCCTTTTTTGTATTTAGATCCTCTTCTATTTCTTTTTACTCCGTTGTAGATGTTTTCAAGGTGCTTATCAGTGTTCTTCGATAAACTTTCCCGAATAATATTGCCTAAAACCAAACCATTATTTTCTTCATTTTTTTCTTTTATTTGAGTTTCCGTGTATTGATTTCATGGTCGTGTTGCTACCTTTTAACATGTTTCTTATTTGGTCACCATAAGGATGACCGGCTCGAGAATGATTGTGCGCCTTAGTTGTTAGTCAGTATTTTTTTTTAACTTATCCACATCTTCTGTTTTCATTCATCTTATACTTTTTCCTTCCTTTCCTTCCTTCTTTCTTTCCTTCCTTTCTTATTTTCTTTCTGTATGGATGTCTATCTCTTCATCTTACTCTTTCTAAATATATAGAAATAAAATATAATAGGTTACATGATACTGCCTGATATATATGTCTCTCGGTGTTTGTACTTCTCTCTCTCTCTCTCTCTCTCTCTCTCTCATTCTCTTACTCTCTCTCTCTATCTCCTTTCTCTCTCTCTCTCTCTTTCCACTCTTTCCATGTATGGGGAGTAACGATTGAGGCAGAGTAACGCATTTTACCCTATCCTCATCCTCTGGTAATCTTTATCTTCTTCCATTTTCTGTTTTCGTCTCTCTCCTTTTCTCTTTCACTTTCTCTATTTCACTTTCTGAATATTCGGAATCTTTAAGTCATAGATTTCAGCCCAATATATATTTCTGCTGTTCTCGTTATCTATCTACTCATTTGATTGTACAGGGTGGAACGATAAAATCATCGCTCTAGAAAAGACGATATGATTCCATTTCCGTTTGATGAAAACCGGTTTTCCTTCTTTTTTTTGTAGAGCTTCTACCAGTTGGCAAGTTGTGTACAAATCCCAAGACCGATAGGCGCCTTTTATCATATCTGATAATGATACAATGTTCAACGAGCAAGATCGGAGATGCGCCGCTATACAACATATGCTTTCTACCGATCCAATTTATGACAACAGGACCATTGACATCACCCTTGAAATGCATCGTTGGAGTGCCACGAATAGCAGGGACGTACCTAGGCTGATGAAAACTAAGTTTCCGGTCACGGTTATGGTCTTTGGTGTGACTTTAAGTGAGAGTCACAAATGCCACTTCACATCTTCGAGGTGGCTTCAGAAGGAATGCTACGACTTTCTACTCTTTTTTCACTGCCCTTCTTCCCTGGACTCGCTGAACTACTTCGTTTAGTTATACGTCGAAAACATGATCTCCAACAACACCAAAATCAGCCTGATCGTAGCCATCCGTCGAGTATTCGCCGAGCTCCGGTCGGCACTTGTGGAAAAAGCATGATTCCAGTTCCAAAGGCATATGGAGGCGTAGATTGAAGCTGAAGGCCGCTACATTGTGTAGACGTCACCTCTACTACATAATCAAGTTAACTAAATTGATTTTTCCAATAAAAGTTTGAAATCAAAGTTGTAGTGTTGTTTTCTTTTGGGTGACACTTTTATCGTTCCACCCTGTATTCGTCTCGCTATTAAATTATCTTTTTCTATACTTGTGGTTAGAGCCCTCTGTTAATGGAAGTATCGATTGCACTTATAGTCTTTATAATAGACTTGACTTCGGTAGTCGAGAATGTAAACAAATATAAAACCATTACTTTACTTTCTGGTAGGAGGATGTCGTACTGGTAAAACTTTCATACTTGTCCAAGAGCTGGGTTTCTAATCTAAGCTCGAGGGATTTTCTATGTCCAGTCACATCTAAGAGCTATGAAACCGCAAGCAGCTCTTGGTGGATTATTACGTTTGCTCATCATTCGTGGGTGGAGCTCTTGAATAAAAATAGTAACGATTGTCACTAAGCGTAAATCATTGCTCTTAGTAATGGAATTGTGTTTTCTTGGTACTTGGTAATGTACATGATTATTTAAAAAAAAACTACTTTCTGTTACATGCGCAGTAAGAAAGATGGCAGATTGAAAAGATACTTGACTGCTTTCCAAGCATTTTGAATCCGAATATTAGCCTGATATAATTGACATGTCTAGCCACATTAAAAAGCCGTAAGACATCGTAGCATCTTTCTATGGGTAACTTTCTCTCTCTTCCTCTCTCTCACACTCTCTTTCTTTCCCTCTCTGTTTCGATAATTATTTTTAATATATATTTTCAATATACACACATATGTGTGTTTTGTTTCATATTGATCAATAATCATCAGTGTGGTTAGTTTCCATCGATCATAGGAATTGAATCTCGGGCTTCCATCTGATATCTCTAGATACTTCTGCATTTATTGATCCGCCTTTTCGTGAATGCGTACATTTGCAGCTTACGTAAACCGCCGAAATACGCTGACCAGCCGATGAAAAATTGATACCAAACACACTGTTGGTTTAGTCTATAAAAATTTCAGCAGACGCCAGTAAATAAATTGGAAGAAAATATTAGTTTTGATTGCGCATCAAATTTTTAATCCGTAGAAATAAAAACCATTAAAGACATCAAAATGAATTTAGTAACCTTAGAAAATGTGTTACATTTGTCACAATGTAATGTGTTCGTTACATTTTCAATCTGACCCACTCGTTGTATCCGAAAGTCTCGTAATGAAACAAAATGATACATCCTTCCTTCTTGTTTTATTTCTAAATATTCTCGGAAATCAGAAATAATCTGCCTGTCGAGAGGATCATCGTCAGACAACATTAAGACTTCCCTCGCCGTAAAAATTTTAAACCTAGAAATGCTGCCTATGGGCTTCGGAGGGGTTACGTCAATTATCAGTCTATTTAAACAGGGTTTACATTACAATGTATAACTAGAGAAAGACACACTTGGTTGAAAAAAAAAGTTAACCTAATCCTTCTTTTTCTTTTCGCAACTCATAATATATACGAGTCGACGACAAATTAAATTCCAAAGTCAAAGTCAATAGAAAAAAAAATAAAACAGTTGATAGTTTCTCCCTAGATGGCTACTGTAATGTAGATGTACGAGCACATTAAAGCCGATTCATTCGAGCAATTTCGTAATTTCTCTTAATTTTTCCACGTTACCACTTGCTTGTTGGTAATGGAGTCTCAAAATCATTCAATATGTGTGGACTGGACGGGATCTTAACAGCAATTAACTGACCAAATTATGCCCAAAATAATTGTTTCTTTTATCTTTTTGCTTAGAATTTATTATCCAACCTGATTGGGCACTGCTCTTCCTTCCTTAGAATGCTCTGCTGTTACCTATATTGGGTAGTAATGATCTTGGATCGTCAGAAAAGGAAATAAAAAATTAATTCTGCACAGCCTTTTTCTAGTTGAAATAAAAGGCATGTATTCATGGTACTTCCCAAACAACGCATTGCACCTTGTTTTTAAAATCTCTTATTTCGTCATGTAGTTATAAAAAACTTTGTTGTATCGAACACCTGTTTTTTCTTTCTTCCGAGTCGACATATCTGCTTGTCCTCTCGCCACGCGAGTTTTAAATCTCTCACGTGTTCGCCTTGGTGTCTCGCCACGCAAACTTTTTATAATCTCTGATTTTCTTTCCGCTGCTATGTCTGCAGCTCGCCCCACAACACACGCTCTTTGGACCATTTTTTTTTTTTTTTGTTCAAGGTTTCAAAAGTTCCTCTTGTACAGACGCGTGCTTTCAATTTCTCTGATTACTCAGCTTTTCTTTTCTTTCTCTTCCTCCGCTATGACGTCACATCGGACACCGACTTGCTCAGTTGCATATGTGAGATACCGCTGGTGCCGCACACGCGTCAGCGGCTCTGTTAAAAGTCTTAATATTTGTCCAAGGCAGATAATTAATAGAAACCCGGCAGATTTGGGGTCTAAGTCACAATGTGGGAATTGATGAGTCCCTATTTAACAGGAGGAAATATAAGGTTAGAAGGCTCATCGAATAGTTCTGGGTCTTCAGAGATATGAGCCCACCAAGAATGAGAATTTCTTCGTGAAGAACCAAACCTTAACGCTGAAACCCCCTTTCTATAATAAAGAAGTATATGCTGTCGTAGACAACGGTCGTATCCAAATGTTGGAAAAACTACTCGGTTGAAGAGCTGTATTCTATTTGTGTGTGTGTGTTACGCAGGAATCATCACTTATCAAGGCTCGGAGGCCACTCGAGGATAAGGGTTTATAGGTATACATTAGTCAATGTGATTATAGCGTAGTAAACATAAGTAGTGGGAATTTTGTAAATTGGATTACTTAGGGGGACGGTTCATCAAGAACTTATTTTCGTTGGATTTGAAGACAATCAGATTGTAGTCAGCCGGAAAGAAGGCAATTGGAAGAGATTTCTACGGGTTTGCAGTTCTAAGAAAAAAGCTTTGTACATGAAATCTACATTTAGGTTTAGGCACAGATAAAGAGTGTGGGAAATTATTGATAGTGGTTTTGGCTAGACGAGTGTTTTTCGTGAAAGTTTGTCGATGGGAGGGCATAGATTGAAGCTTAGGCGAACACTTGCCATGAAAATAACGATAAAGCAGAGACAGACTGGACACGTCTCTTCTGTGGGAAAGAGGTTGCAGGAAAGAGAAGAGGGTATCGCCACTAAGCTACGAAGTCTATTTTTCACGATGTCAAGGCATGATAAACTGTTTCTAGCAGCTCCTGCCCAGATGTGGCAACAGTACTCCATTGTTGGCCGTACCTAGCTTTTATATAGGTACATAATTGCATCAGGAGTGAGATATCTACTGAAGCGGTAGAAGGATCCCACGATTTTTCCATTTCAGATCGGGAGTAAATGTCAAGCCCAGAAGTTAAAAAATATATGAAATCTAAAAGACAAAAAAAATCCTCTGTTAATATATATTTCAGAAGAAATAACTTATCTAACGCAAAAATCTAATAAAAAAATTCTCTAAAAAAAAAAAAAAAAAAATTTAACAACTATTCTTAAAAATGTTTCTTCCAAAAAATATTCAAAAACTATTCTTACATAAAAAAAAAATGCCAAAAGTATGTTTTATGTTATTTAAAAATAAATAAATATTTACTGATAAAATTTAAGGTAGGATGATGTTAATTATGTTTTCTTTTACAAAGGAGTTACCACATATCAAGACCCATAGGCTACTCAAGGATAAATGTTAATGTATGTATGCATTGCGAGAGTAGCATAGTAATCATTTGTCGTGGAAATTTGATATAATTAAATTATTTACGACGACGACTCAATAAGAATTTGTTTACGCTGGACTTGAAAACGACAGTATTGTAGTTAGCTGAAATTCATACCAGCGAAATATAGTTCAACAAGCGGACAGTTTTATTTATTGTATTTCTTTTTTCTTCATTGTAAATTCAGTATATGATTGAACAAGTTGTTCTTTATTTTTCTAGCGTTTTAAAATTTGATCAGCGCTCGGCTTATCTTAGCAGTTTCTATAAAATGCGAAAATGCGAATCAGTAAATGCAGAAGTATCTATCTCTTCACAGCTACTGAGGTATCTATACAACAAAAAATAAGAAATAGACCTACATTCATTTAATGAATGCGGTCAACAAAGGGGAAGAAATTTTAAAAACATTACTTTAATAAGAGTCTTTTTATATTTCCCTTACAGAGTTCTCACCTGTTTAAATGAGGTTTAAATAAGTATTTATTACAAATATCTTTCAATATAAATGTGCATACACGTTTCATCTTAACTAAGAATTGTCAGTGTGGCTAGGTATAACTGTTGCACTTGTAAAAGGATTTGAACTCTGGACATTAATCGAATTTGTCTTCTATTTGACATGCGTGTGTATATTTGTGCGTATCGGTCTTCATGTTTCTATGTGTAAATTATGTTAAGGTCATTTATTTCACATCAGAATAATACAGAATTCTTGAAAGAATCCTCATAGTCTATGCTAACCACGTCCCAAGTTTAATTTTGTTTTCGTTTTAAACCAAAGTGGAATAGTTTGTTTTTTCTTATAAAACGTCGGTTGGTTGTTTATTCTATCATTCATTTATGTTATTTTCTTTTTCTTTATTTTTATTTATTTATTTATTTATTTTATTTTTTTTTTTTTTTTGCTCTCTCAGAAATTCTACCTGGGGTTTTTGGTTTCCTGCTGACATGTTATCATCATTTGAGAAGAATTTTAAATAAACCAACTGCGTATTACACTAAACTAGCAAGTGCGTTTAAATACAAGTGTATGATAAGCACAGACGGGGGAGAGGGTATGAATACATGACAACACAGGGAGAAAAGAAGAAAGAAAAAAGGAAAATGATGGAGGAGGAGAAGGAGGAAGTGAATAACTGGAAAAAAAGGAGAAGGAAGAGAAGAAGACGGATGATAAAAGGTAAAAAGAAGGGGCAAAGAGGGTAAGATTAGAAAACAAAAGAGAAGAAGAAGAAGGTGGAGGAGGGGGAAAAGAAGGCGAGGGAGAATATGAAGAGGGATAAAAGAAAACGAAGAAAGAGAAAGAAAAAAAACAAGAGCAAGACAAAGAAAAACAAAATAACAGCTATTTGTAGGAACTAAAAAAGAACAATATAATTAAAAGAAAAACAATCTAGTATGAATGCCTTGAATCATTTCTAAATAATAATAAAAAAAAAAATATGCCGATGAGATAATACACGTCCTGCTCATTTTCTTTTTTTTTTTCAAATAAATCGCTGGTGAATTTAAAGTTATTACTATAGTAAAAAAAAAAAGTGGGGAGTGTTCATTCAGTCTTTGACAGACTATGGATACCCACAAAGGGGTGTCTACGTGTGAAATTTTCGTGGCAGAAGGTGCGCAATCTCCAACCACATCTCTCCTGAGTCGACATTGTTAAATACTAGTGGCAAATGAAGTGCATGTACAGGACGACTAGAAACAAATGCCGAGATAAGCGGAGACCTTATACAGCGCCTAGAATTCCCAAGTAGTAACCCATTTGGTACAAAACAGACTCAACGTTGCTTAACTTCGGTGATCTATTCAGACCCGGTGTGTTGACGCGATTATGTTGTATATTACTATAGTAATACTCAGTTAATTTGCATTTGCTTCTCTTAGTGGTTTTCCGATGGATTTTAATCACACAACATGCTCAAATATTCCTCAGTTTTGGGAATTGTATTTTTTTAAAAGAAAATGACATTTTAATTGCTCGGATGAGCTCCAATTTGACCAATCTCTTACTAAATTTGTATGAAATGAGAGAGATTTAGTGTGATATATAGAAATATATCACTATACTAGTTATCAGTTTATACAGCATTTATGTCTGTCGCTTCGGTCTCGCTATTAGTGGCCTGTCAAGGCTACAACAGACACAACCAAGCAAAAAAAAAAAAAAACCCTAAGCAAAATTCATTCTAAAGCAGCAAAACTGAAGCTGGCCTGTCAGGACACTATATATACAAATGTAGTTAAATTTGGGTATATGTAATTGGTTTAAAAAATATAGGTTCTGTTTTACCAATTGTCATAAAATATTACCTATAGAATAGTATTTTAATCTTCAAAAGGCCTTCAAATGTTCATATATATATATATATATATATATATATATATATATATATATATATATATATATATATACCACCTATTTTATTTTTTAATTTTATAAGTGCTAAATCTCAGCGACTATTGGTCAGAATTTAACAAATGAAAGCTCGTTGGAAATGTAATGAGCTGAATTGCGTAAGCGATGGGTTACATTTTTCTTTAAAGTCGCACAGTAAGTGGACCCTCAGGACCTATTTTTGGCACTTTTTAACCTTTTAGAATTAAGGAACCAATTATTAAGTTTTTATAAACCAAAGTTATTTTTGTACCGCCTATGTAATAGTAACTGTAATTTTTGTCATTTATATCGCACATTAAATGTGTCAGTCATTGTTATTTGTTATCCAAGTTTTGCATTTAAATTACAAAATATCTTATATTTTCCTTAAAACCTCTTTTCTTGATAGAGGGGAGACTAAAACATGCTAATATGATTTCAAATGATCTGAAATAATACCAAGGGGAAACTTGGTTCCAAACTTTTAAATGATTTAACATATATTTATTTCACCAAATCTATTAGCACCATGTTAGCAAATTTTAGTCTCCCCTCTATCAAGGCCAGAGGTTTATATATTTATAGATGTCGTTTGTTCGTTTTTATTAGCGATACTTGTTGAATGAATTCACTTATTTATATGGAAGCGCATCGTTTCCTAAATGCGAGTTGGGAATAATTTTCTCTTTGACCTGTATGGTACCTGCAAATGGAGAGCGGCATATACATTAGTTTTAAAATATAATTATCCACTGATACGTGTTTCGTCGTCTACGACTCATCAGAGTGGCTGAATCTATATATATATATATATATGTGTGTGTGTGTGTGTGTGTGTGTGTGTGTGTGTGTGTGTGTGTGTGTGTGTGTGTGCGTGATTATATATTTCAATGTCGCAAATAATAAAAAAAAGAAAATAGTAAAACAATTCGAATAATCCATTATAAACAAAACTGTTGTGGCCTAGAAAGATCAGATCGGAAGATACTTACACGGACATGGGTTATAGACGAATGTAGTTCTATTGAAAAGGAAACATAATATACAGAAAACAAGAGCCCTAGGATACCAATGCACCCACTACCACCACGTGAATCGGTTCATTCCGGTTTATTTAATACAGCTTGAAAGAATTCTATATCTTATGCATGGGTGAGTTCCTACAGCAAAAAGGGAATATCATCTCAATTATTAATGCTATTTAGCTTGAGAGTGAAAAGGACAATAAGTGAGAAGAAATGGAATGAGATATAAAACGAGACTGGTTCAATATTAGTCCTGAGCTTTCTATAGGATCTTTCTCCGAAGAAGGAAGTGTACAGAATATATTAAATATCCTAGCCGCTCATAGGAAGAGAACATACAACGCCTGGCATTCCCCAATGGTCACGTATCACGTACTGGCCAGACTCCATATTGCTTAATTTTGATGGTCTAACGAGAACCAATGTGCCAACGTGATTATGCATGCGATAAAAGAAAGACACTAAATTTTATTTTTGTCTGTGTACAATGTGTATTTATCTGACTTTGCAAACCCGAACCCAACAGGTGACCCAACTGACCACATTTTCTTCTAGTAAGTAAGGCGGTAATCTAGAGCTGTTCCAAATAGGAGTAGAAATTAAGTCAGTAGCTTTTATATACTTGCCATTCCAGATTAGTTTTAACGTGAAATTACAATTAGACGTGTCGATAACAAGAGGCCTTCTTCACATTAAGCAGTTCTTCATTGCCATCAAAGGCTAATGGTCGGCTTACATCTCTTAAAACTTTGTTTTTTCATTACTTGCTCTGTTTTAAAGAATATCTATGCGAAAAGAAAGACTATTTTTAAGAACAGAGTTTGTTTTATTTTTTATTTTCGATACTTATCGGATGAATTTCTGTATAAAACATTCAAGAACACTGCCAGCCATATACATTACCTTTGTGTAAAATTTGCAGAGGAAAGGATCAGCCGTTTCGGAACCTAGGAGGAATGAACTTACACGCACAAAATGGCTTTTATATAGTAGATAGATAGATAGATAGATAGATAGAGACATTTTTTTTTAATTTCTGATCAGAAAGCAAATAATTAGAATGAAAACGTGTGCTCTAAATCACAGCTAACCTTTATCAGTCGAGCAATTCATCATTACTCTCCTGTTAGAACTTAATACTTTCTAAAAACCGTCACATTTATCAACCGTCGCTGTTATTATTGTTGGTGCAAAAATAATATCGTTTTTTTTTATATAGTTGCACGTCAAAAAACGACATTATTTTTGCACAAAAGAAATATTCTTTATTTGATCTTTCATCGAGAATTTTTTCTTCTGCTTTTTTTACCCATGTTCGCCCCTTACAAAGCATATCGCCACTTGGACGCTATTTGGAGCCATGTCTAGGAGAAAAATAACAAGATATTTGTTTATGTTACATTTAAACTTCTGAATATCAGTACATCCAGGGAAGCAGGCAGCAGGAAGGGAATTCCAACATCTAATTGTTCGACGGAAGAAACTATTAGAATAGAAAGCTTTCTGGCATTTAGGGACATCAACAGTGAAGGTTGAGATCTTATTGCTAAGCGGGTTTGTCGGGAATATGTACGTCGAGGGGGATACAAGTGAAACGAGTTCATCAGAACACATTCCATTAAAATATCTGTAAAACAGTGATGCGACATTGCGGCGATGGTACAAGGACTGGAGCTTAGTTGATAAAGTGGGACCGATTAGATTGAAAACTCTTTTTTGGACATTTTCTAAAAGGGAGAGACTAGTGGTAGATGCACCAGACTAGATGTGGCAACAATACTCCATGCATGGGCGAATGGTAACCTTGTAAAGGTACAGGATACTCTCAGGTGTGAGTAGTCTTCTAGCTCGGTAGAGGGAACCCACCTTCTTTACTGCAGCCTTTGCAATGTCCTCTGTGTGTTTGTTCCAGTTCATATTGCCCGCAAATGTTAGAGGCCGAGGAGTTTGAAGGTAGAATTCTCGGGTAGAGTGCTATTTTTCATTGATATAGGCGATTGGAGAGGCGTCTTGTAATTGTTAAAGAAGAGCAGCCTAGTTTTACTAGCATTAAATGTTACCATCTATGTGCGGCCCCATTCTACTATAGTCTGGGGGTAATTTTCTAACAATTCTGCCATTGTCTTAGATTTATGTACTTCTCTTCTTCCCTCATGCATATTATAGAGCGCTGTATATTCAGCAAATATACCCATCTCGGACACTATGTTATCAGGGAGGTCGTTTATGAATATCAGGAATAATAATGGTCCAAGGATCGACCCCTTATGCACTCCCACATTAATGTTATACTGCTTGGATTTACATCCGTCAATGACAACCTATGTGCTTCTATTGTCTAAGAAGGATCTAATTATGTTTAGGATACGTCCAGTTATACCGTATGATTTAATTTTCATTAGCAGCCCTTTGTGCCAAACTTTGTCAAAGGTCTTGGATATATCAAGGGTTGCAGCCCTGGCTTCGTCCGCCTTATCCAGTACATGGTAAATGCGTTCAGAGATGACTGTTTAAATATCTGTAGTAGAACGACATTGCCTGAATCCATAATGTTTGTCAGAGAGAAGATTTGCTTTTTCTTTTTCCTTTGAAGATTGTAACGTTGTGTATAGGGCAGCCAAACTACACGGCAATATAACCCTGCTTTTTATTGAAATCAGCCGAGATTTCTTTTTAGTATCCTCTTTGTTCCCTTAAGTGCCATTGTCTGGATCACTTTTGCGCTTTGTTCACCAGGAATATTAGTTAGGTAGAACTGCAGGTTCTTCTTCATAAGCCCTGTGGCACCTATGATAACTGGTATGATTGTATCTCCCTAAGATTCCAGTTTCTTTTCATATCATACATGAGATCTTGATATTTAGTCTGTTTCATCTTTTTCAGTTTTGTTCAGACCTCCATCATTAGGGACAATCACGTCAATCAAGGTTGCCACTCTCTCTGACTGTTTCCATATGACTATGTCAGGTTTGACAGCAGCATTTCTACGTGTATAGTAAACTTTACCGGTGTATTTTCTAAGTTACTTCAAGCTGAAAATATAATATACTCTTAACGTCACTGGTGTGTAAACATTATCAAATTTTATGTAACTCAGGCTGTCGTTAATGTTGCGCTGTTAAACGCGACTGTTGAGAAAAAAATTCGTGGACACCGATTTGTTTTAAACAGTTTCATTTGAACAGAACAAAGACATGAGGAAGAGAAATAGAGAGAGAAAGGGGAGAGCATGAATTGGGAGAGATAGCATTTACATATACTGAAAAGCTTACTTTCGGCCACCTGTGCCCATCGGTCTGGCTACTCTATCGATCGGTGTCTCAAGCTGAGAGAGATGGAACTTTTCTCAGACGCAAGAACAGTAGGACTAATAAAACAAAATGATGATAGAGAGAAAAAAAAAGCATTGCACATATAAGTTTTGTTGGTTAATCGGAGAGCTCTGTAGAAAAATGTGTAAGGCAAGTCCTTTAAAAAAAAAAATTACTGCGCCCTCTGTAGATGTATAAGGAAAAATTCAAGATGGCACCCGACTCTCTCTTTAACACGGTAAGTTCAGGAAAAGATGTTATAAATGTTGCAGCAATTCAATAACCAGTAAACACCGGTTCTGCACGGAATCCAACTAGCAAGGTGCCTAGACGGACGCGAACGGTAACTCAGACCGGACCCAACAGCGGTAAGATATCCTTACACGGCACGAGAAGCAACAGCAACACGATTCCCCGATCAACTCAATCGTCGTTCTCCCCACGTCTTTTTCATCACCCGCTTTTATGGTCGTTGTAGGCCGGCTAAATTTGCATATTGCGAGAATTCGTGTGACTTTGCGAGATATCATCCTTTACAAAAGACGGCGGCCGCCATCTTGATCTTTCTTTATCTATTTTCGGTCGGTGACGCCGAGCCGGTCTCGAGGTAAGTCTTTCCTTTTCGTCCGTCTCTCTTACGCACCCACACAACACACAAACACGCGGGCGCTTATCTCCTGGATGCACATTACAAGCTCATCAGTAGAATATATGTGCTGCATGTTTTTAATAAAACAAGTTTTCTGAAATTACTCAACCAGACGTATCTCATCTGTGATAATAAACTCTGACACCGGCATTGAAAGGTTTATTACACATTTTGGAAACTTACTTCATTCGAATTATTACCAATGTGTTATCTACAAAAGTGATAGTAATGTCAGCAAGAGTTGTTTCATTTTTCTTGAATTCCTGGGTGCTTTAAGGTTGATATACTTGTGACGCAAGACAGGCAGAGGCGCAGTTTTTCATTCTATTAAGCCAACAGAAACTAAAAAGGGTCAACTAAAATATCCATTTCCCCGCTACGAATAAGAAGGCGACATATTAGAAGGAGATACGTAATTGGTAAATTGTACCACCGTTCTTTGAGTCTTAGATTGAAGTGACAACCGACCTTGTTTTAAATTGACGGGTAAAAAAAAAGTACGGCGGGTCAAAATCGTGAATTTCAGAATCCAATGATTATTCGTCCTCGAAGTTAAGAGAATTAATTCTTCTCCAGTGAGAATTAATGTTTGGTACCTAGGGCGACCATTTTACCACCCAGTTCGAACATTTCTGCAGAAAAGTACAAGTTCAGCAAGCATTAAAGACAGCGTAGTGAGAACAGCTTCATGGAATAGTTAATCGGAACAGATGCGATATGCGTGCCATCAGTGAATATGTGATATCGAGTCCCTTACAATATAAGACTGATCGACTCCCCGGGTCACAATAATGCCACATAATTCTAAGAGTATTTCATTCAGCGTTAGTGACGTTGATTCTTACGAGGGCAGTTCCAAAATAAAACCTCCTATTTTTCAACAAAAAAGTTTAAGGAGCAGCTACGAAGACGGGAATGGTACTATTAAAACTAGCGACCTTTGGTGCTCCATAATTTATTTGGTGCTCCATAATTTATTTGGTGCTCCATACTTTATTTGGTGCTCCATACTTTATTTGGTGCTCCATACTTTATTTGGGGCTCCATAATTTATTTTCCATACAGTTATCGCCATTCTCAACAAACTTTTCCGAGAATGAAATGACGCATCTCTGCTTCTGACGCACGTCCATGAAAATAAATTGCTTTCTTAGTCTCACGCCGTCACTATCCGCAACAGAGAGATGTAAATTTCAAGTCAGGAATCCATAAATTCAATCATCCTGACAATACAATTTGTAATACCTTTAGATCCATTCGGGCGAAATAAAAAATGCGAAGCATTACTTTTTAACGCCTTTCGTATAAATGACTTTATTGCTTCACCCTTTTTTTTTAAATATGTTTCGTATTGGTATTTCTAACTCTTAATATCCTATCTAATAGGGAATATGATGATAGGATAAAAATATTAATAAACAACGTATGTATACTTATAGTCTATTGCAAGTCGGTTGGTTGTTTTTGTTTTACGGCATATCAACCCTTTTCAGATTATTTAATGCCGAATCCATTGATTTTGAAAAAAAAATGTTTAATATAATATATTTGTTTTTTTGCAAGTCGGTTTCTATTTAACCCATAGTTGGTACAATAACATGTACGACCACTCCGGGTCAGAGTGGACCTGGGAGCAAAGGCACTTAAAGGGTGGCTCCACACTCCCCAAAAACCGCAAGCTGGTGCCTCACCATCGGATATAGTTTAAGATCATATGCAGGACCTCTATTGCAGGTGTTTGTTACAATTGGATTTGTAGATGACTATGCGGTATTCTGCAGAGAAGCAGTCATATGGTTTACACTTCTTTGTTTTAAATGGTTGGGTATATTCATAATCTAAGTTGGCTTAATTTGTCTATTTTGTTCTATATTATAACTTGCTTTACTTAATGCCGAAAAACTTATTGTAAGCGAATCATTGTATAAAACTAGTTGAACATATATTGCTATTTTACGTATGGGAAAGAAACGTGTGTATTCATAAATTTCTAAATTGTATTGGTGCATTATTAAGCAAAGCAGATTGGGTTAGATTTCATAGTTTAGGACAGAATCCATTAGAGCAATCATGCACGTCTTTTTATAGACTAATTACAACTGATTGCTTTAAACGTATTCAGGTAATAACTCTTTATTGATACGTAGCGTCTTCTTTGAACATGGAGACAGTTGTTCGCCTCTTTAAGTAATAAGTAACACCTAGTTGTAATACATGGCAAGCATGCATCTGAATCCTATAAATTTATCGGCCATCTAGATGAGCTTACGGTACGCGCACAAAACAAGCTCTACGAAATACATTAAAGTTTCAGACAAGTGGAGATTCTCAGCGACAATTTGACAAAAAATGAAAGTAAACATTATTTTTGCCGATTTTTGCGTTTGTGAGCGCTTTGATGGGTATCATCCTCTACTCTCCATCAAATTGACTACCGATTTGACTCTGATGTGAAGGGGTTGATCTATTATAATATCTTGACATAACTCTGTTTTGTTAAGATAGAAAATTTGCAAACAATGTTCCGAATTGTCGATACATTGTTGTTTTTGATTTACTGTGAGTATTACGCTTGAACACAACCTAGTCATTGACTAATGTTTATATAAAACAGTGAATACATTGCATTTTGATATTTGCGACTGCTATCTTACGAGACTTCAAATTATGATTGGCCAAAACAAGTTCGTGGATTTTTTTTAACGTTTTCCGGGACAAGAGCCGGGTTTGGTGGGCATGGGTGTCGAGTATCATTTGTGTCTAAACGACCTCGTTCCAAGTCAGCATATCACCTATTAAGCGTTGTTCGAGACGGCCAAGAATAAGAATAAATCTAATGGAATCGTTTCTTTCATTGAACAATTTTACCATCAGAAAGCAACGCTTTATCGACACACCGAATTTAGATTTGCCCATTGTTTTGAAAATTTGCTAGAGTAACATTATAGGAATTTGTAACCTTATAAATTGTTTGGGCTCAAATTTTGATAAGTGCCATTCGAAGGTTAGAATAATGTAAGAAAATGAAAAATAACGCTAACACATTCAATAACGTCATGACCTTTTGATTTGTTATGCCTTTATACATTATATGAGCTTTCTTTCACTCAATCTTCGGAGCTGTGAACGAACACATTGATTTGGAAAACAGTATTAGAACACAGTTTGCTCACATGCCCAAGATGTAGTTCTTAGTTTATATTTCGCCGTGTCTCATTTCAGATCTCTTGTCTGTGACTTCATATTCTACCATTCCATGCTAATTTTATATCTTGGAAACCTAATAGAATTCTACCATTCCATGCTAATTTTAAATCTTGGAAACCTAATAGAATTCTACCATTCCATGCTAATTTTATATCTTGGAAACCTAATAGAATTTTATACTTCCAAAATTTTAAACTTTTGCGTAAATTTTGACCGACTTTCTAACAACCGCATCTAAATACGACTACGCATGGGACTACACGGGAAAGATAATTATGAAATGTAAAGCGAATATTTTTTTACGTGTCAAATCTGAAGCAAATTCATGGAGAACTTGCGATTAGTTATTTTGGCGATTAGAAAATGTCCATATTGCAGAAAAATTATTTTTTAACCGAATTTGCGATGTAAAATAAAATCTTTAATGGCGATAACAGAAATAGTCATGCGAAATAAAGAATTGACGTAATTATTATTTAGCTAATAACTAATTTTATTTGTTTTCTATCAATTTTAATTCGATGTTCGATGCAATTATCCGTGCCTCTCTCGCGCGCGAGATCTAGTGAGAAAGGTAATTATCACAGCATACATGTTTGCAGACACGCAAGGGCACATTGACTTGTTTTCATACGAAGTCAGTTAAATTTTGTTAAATCAACCGTTTTTAGATTATATTTTACTAGCTGTTTCAGCCTTCGGTCATGCATGCAGGGAACTAAATTGCCGTATTTTTTTTTTACGAAAACAATAAAGTTTACGAAGTATATTCATATATTGGTATCTTACTGTTCTTGTGAGCGACTGGTATATCGCTATTCTTATGGACTACACTATGATCATACGAGAATGAGGACTTGCTGTCTTAAACCAAACCTCCTTATTTACACTTTCACAATGACTTAGTAGACCAAAAACTGATGGAAGACAGAAGAGGTTTATTCAATTTGATCTTACTTTTAAAACACTGAACAAGTGGGTTGTGCAAGACAGAGAAATAGATGTTCGTTATTTATTCGTTTTGCCAGCCTAACTCAATTTCTATGTTCACGTGTTGTACGCTTCCAAAGCAATTGTCATCTTTTCTCACCCGATTCCTTCTGTGGCCATTTGATGTAAACTCGGACCGCAGAGCTTTACCTTGCGAGTGAAACAGTCGAATTTGCAAGTGATTATTCCAAGTGGCAACTAGAAATAATAAAACGTTCATCGTATTTTGACAATTGTGTTTTTTTTTCACCGACAATGTTCTAAAGCTCATTACTGAGTGAAAAATGTTTTCTTAATGAAACGAATAAAGTCAATTTATTTAAACAATATATATATATATATATATATATATATATATATATCTATAAAAGTGAAAGTGTCTGTCTGTGTACATTTCCCTACACAATAACTCCGTCAACTTTTAGTCTACAGACTCGAAATTTGATATACTGGTTAGTGAGATTTGGGAAAATCTTTGTAATCGGTTTTCGGCCAGAAATTTTGCATTTAAGGGGTCAAAGTTCAACGATTTGACCTTTGAGATCTCTACCAAACTCCTCCGACAATTTAGGGTCTAAACACTTGAAATTTTAGATATAGGTTTCTTGGACATGGATCTAACTTAATAACTTGATTTGAGCCCAAAACAATAAATGTTAAGGGGTCATAATAAGATCAAAGTTTTAAAAAAATTGACCTTTGCTGATTCTACCAAATTACTAAAGACAATTTCTGGTCTAAACATTTGAAATTTTGGATAAAGGGTATTCAGAGATAGGGCAAGCTTTTTAATTGGTTTGGGTCGAAAATTTGAGCTACAAATATATAAATCTATGTATGTATTTTTGCATGTCTGCTTTCGACAGAGGCGACAGATTTTCACAAGATCAGTATTGTTTTGAAGCGCGACCATTCAGACGACAAATACTGAAAAATTGGCTAAAAACATTAATTTCTTCACTCTCCACTGGCATTTTTCTAAAGGGAGGGGTTGCTTTTTTCGCCGATATTTTCGAAAGTCGTCCCCTCTTTTTGATTGTCTACCCTTAATTAAAACCTACGTCACTTCCGGTTTGGCGGTGTTCGTAACAGCAAAGACGTCACGTTTTGATCAACACACACCTCCAAACAGCTGTGCAACACCGTGCTAGTACAATAAAAAGTTTAAATAGAACAATATACTCTATTTTAACGAACGCTGTTAAAAAAACTGGAGAAGATATCATATTCCAAAAAACACGTGGAGGTGTCTAATAAATTATCTATTTAGTTCATCAATTATAATATTTAGTTGTTGTTGTGGTAGGATCTACCTAATTAGCATACGTGGAGTGTCGACTATATAAATATGGTTGGTACAGTAAAGACGGGAGAGACCCGACGAAAGCCCCAACGAGAGACTCAGACAACGAAATCGACAGTCGACGACTACCCAGCCGACACCTTCCACAGGGAGTATCTCCCCATGACTATATTAATGAACTCTTTGTAAATATTGTGCATACTTTCTTGCTATCAATATATCTGTTCTATTTTTATTTTGTGTTGTAATTATTTATTTCCATGTGTCCAGCCGAGTTTCAACAGTTGTCAAAGATCAACTAAAGATAAATGTGTCTGTAGAGCCTAGTGATCTTTTATTTTCTATTATTATGAACTAAATATTTTACATGCTAAAATATACCGTCACATTTCTAGTTGTTATGCAGCCCTGTTCTATTTCAATACACTGGCTTGACCATGCCACTTCGCTGAGTTGGTTTGTCTTATGAATAAGGAAATAGTAACTAAGGGGCCATAGGAACGTGTAAAACAACCATACCGACTTGTGATTATTTAGGAATTTTATTAATGAATTACATACTCGAGGTTGATGACATTTTTTTTCTGCAAAAATAATTTCAAAATCTAGTAAGGTGATCTCTTCTATTCACTACTAGGCATTTCTCACAGAACATACATTTTCACTTTATTGTTATTTTCATGGAAGGTGATCGACTGAGCTCAAATCTTTGATTTCTCAATGTAAGACATTCACAGCAAAAACTCTCCTTTCTATAAGAATGTAACGATACTTTAATATTATTTGAATTCTTCGGACTACTGTTCTCATCTTGTATGTCATTTTCACAATGTTTAGGTCGATGTAACCTCCGACCTTCTTCACGAGTATCTTGCCGAAATCAGGAATATTTCTTTTGAACTCAAGAATTTGGACGGAATTTCGAACGGAACCCTTTATTTACTTCATGGGGATATCATGATCTCGTTCGGTCAGCCATGACCGGATAGAGATCCTAAGTAATTCGCAATTGTATTTTTCGGTTGCCCACACTGAGAATTTAAGCTTCAACCTTTAATGTTTTCTTATTGCTCTAACCGTTGCGCCACGGGTACCTTGCGGATATCCAATCTTCATCTCAAAAATTCGGAAACGTAATACTAATTCTCTTTCTTCTTCTGTGTGTCTAGCGCCAGGCAGAATTTCCATAGACAGTGACTCTATGGAACACATTGCCGCGGAACTACATACCTTCAGTTGTCTTAAAATCTAATTCAAACAAATATATTTAATAAATTTAGCCATGTTATACAACTTCATACCTTTGGATAATAATCTTCAGATTGCAATAATTCCATCTTGTAAACATCTGTCCTCAAATGGTTGTTGGCCTTGATAACTGATGATACTATTACTATAAAAACGAAACGCTATTCGTAGTCATCAATTCATCTCCAATCCTGTTTCTAGCTATACATCAGAATGAAATCCAATAAAGCGGCAAAAGACATGGTTCGCACAAAGCACTAAGCCAATAACAAAGGGAGCACTGAACACTTTTAATATATATCGCATCGTAACAAGTGTGCGTTCGGACCCCTTTAAATGCTGAAGGACATAAAGACCTCATTATTATCTCTCCTCTGCCTTTTGCAATGAGCCGTTGAAATACGTTTGTGCCCTTCAGCAGGTTTCACTCACATTTGTAGTACGTCGCTTCGCCGAATATTCAATTACAGAGCCCAAATAAATGTTATTCGAAGTGATCGAAGGTTCTCTCTTAAGATCTCAGCCAAATTCTCTGGTTTTACGTTCCATGCCAAATTACATCGAAGAGAGGGTTAGGGTAATTATAAGTAAAGCCATACGTATGGTCTTCCTTCTCACTAACTCTATCTCTCTCGCTTTCTCGTACTTTTTCTCTATCTCTTTATCTTTGTTCTTGTTTTTACTACCTCTTTCTCTCTCTTTCCATTTTCCTTGTCGTTCACTCTTCTTATATATATATATATATATATATATATATATATATATATATATATATATATATAACTACTTCATTTACTCACATAAAATTAATATACGAAAGTATAGATTTATGCGTAAACTTTAAGTATTTACTTCAAAAGTGCTCAATACGTAGGTAGAGCTAGTTAGTAATTTATAAAAAAGGACCATATAAAAACGATAAATAACCACAGAATTCGCGCATAAGCCTGACGAATCCTAGAGTGGATGAAACGCTGAATATTCAGTGTAGCTTAATCGCCCTATATATTTTATAAATTACTATATATATATATATATATATATATATATATATATATATATATATATATATATATATATATACTAGTAGACCGACCGTCATTGCGCGGAAGTAAAATACGATTAAACATAATATTTTTATTAATGCAGATTTCGTATTTATTATATTATATTGGACCAAATATATCGTAATGATTTAAAAAGTTTTTTTTCAATGACTCGTGCACCACGACCGAGAATCGAAACTAAAACGTATTGCTAACGATTTACTTTTTCCTTTGACGTTAATGCCTGAGCTATGAAGACATGTTTGCTGCAAGGCTTCTAGTTAAAACATGAACTAATAGCTATTACGTTACGCATGCATATTGGTAACGCCATCATCTAACCCTCACCTGGCAAATTCCATTTTTTTTTAATTTTCCCACGCGTGCACTGATTTACTCCGGCTAATACCGAGATATAAAGTTTTGCATCAGTTCGAATACCCTATATATTAAGTTTCATATCTGTACACAAGAGAAAGAGGAGTTTAGTAGGCAAATTTGTTAAAAACATATATATATACATACATACATACATAAATATAGATAGAAAGAGGTTTGTGTTTACTATAACCGTTTTACGCAAATATTACACAAATATAAATCATATAGAATAGCTGCATGAATATAATTTCACGTAATAGTAAACTAAAGATGATCATCCCGACAGAAAACCGAAAAACTAATAGGGAATTAATTCAAATAAGATATAAAAGAATATGCAAATTAGCTAGACCTTTTGCAGTGGCTTCTAGGCCTAGATAAGTGGTGACCACCATGTAAAAAAAAATTTAATTAATTAATAAAAAAAAGAAAAGATGAATGCAATTCCACGAGAAATGTATCACAAAGATTTATTTTCGTTTTAAATAAAAAGAAAAATGGGTTTTGGATATTAATATCAATACACAAAAAAAATTCATAGAAGTATATCAGTATATATATATATATATATATATATATATATATATACTGATATATATATATATATATATATATATATATATATATATACTGATATATATATATTTCGTTTCCGAAACGATCGTACAATTTATTGATTTTGTTTGTTCTTCATTGTGAAACCGATTTTTAATTTTTAATTTTAATTATAAAATTATCATCAATCATCTTACTCTCTCTCTCTCTCTCTCTCTCTATATATATATATATATATATATATATATATATATATATAGAGAGAGAGAGAGAGAGAGAGAGAGTAAGATGATTGATAATTTTATAATTAAAATTAAAAATTAAAAATCGGTTTCACAATGAAGAACAAACAAACTCAATAAACTGTTCGATCGTTTCGGAAACGATGTTTTTATTGAGATAGACAATGAGTCTTGGACAATAATTTTATCATATAGTTTTTTGAAACAAAGTCTCCTCATCAGCAAAAATATTGGGTGTTTTTTTTAAGACACGAAAAATAAACTTAGCATTTTTTTAAGGCAGATATATCTTTTCATGGTTCGCCTTCTAAAATTCGTATCATCGTCAATGCATTCATTCTTCTTCCTTGTGAAACCGATTTTTAATTTTAATTATAAAGTATCTATCATCTTACTCAATATTAAGATAGCTCTAGGATATATATTATATCGAGCTTATCATATATCTATATTACAACGTTACATTATATTATTTTAATTGTATTAATGAATTTACTTAAAATATACTCTGCTCTTTACACTGTTGTTCTAATCCCCTTAATATATATATATATATATATATATATATATATATATATATATATAGTAAGTTATAAAATATATATGGCGATTAAGCTGCACTGAATATTCCGCGTTTCATCCACTCTAGGATTATTCAGGCTTATGCATAAGCTCTACGTACGTATTGAGCGCTGTTGAAGTAAATACTTAAAGTTTACGCATAAATTTATACTGTCGTATATTAATTTATGTGAGTAAATGAAGTAGTTATATATATATATATATATATATATATACATATATATATGTGTGTGTGTGTGTGTGTGTGTGTGTGCCTTTTATTTTCCTTTCTCTTTCTTTCAGTTCTCTATTTCTTTTTATATTGCTTCGGCTACCTAACCTGTTAACTATAACCATCGTAATACAAGATACTCCCGCTTTCTCTTTCACACCATCTTCACTCTATCTATTTATCTATCATTTATGTCTCTCTCTCGCCCCCTCTCTCTCTCTTTCTTTCTCTCTCTCTCTCTCTCTCTCTCTCAGTGATTCATTTTTTCTTGTGTTTTCCTTCTCAATTGATTTTATTTATATTACTTTCACTCGTTCGCAATTACATTTAGTTACGCAACATTCATGGGAAGCGACCCCTTACTTTTCCTTCTTTCTCTTTCATTATCACTCTCTTTCTCTCCCCCATTCTCTCTCTATCTCTATCTATCTATCTATCTATTCCTCGTAACCTTATCTTGAACATCATGCGGCACGTTGATACGTTTGTGATTTACGCTACGATGAAAATTGTTTCTTATTTTTATCTTTATTCAAGCATAAGAAATATTTGTGCATGCGTGCACAGACATATGTGCGTGCAAGGTCTAACGGGCGGTAGCAAACTGACTGCAATGGATTACAATATAATACTTGTTAATAGAATATCCAGGTCTGATCAAGTAGACCTTCAAAACACACCGACATATATATGTTTCGGCCGTATACTCATTGAAGCTTTGTCTTAGTCCACCGATAAGAATTAATCAGTATTCGTGAGAGCACGTTAGAGTCTACTGAGGAAAAACTAATACAGAGATAACTGATCAATTGGTCTCAGCGGAATAGTCCATTTACAGGGTGGAACGATAAATTTGTCGCCCTACAGAAAACAATTCAACAGCCTTATTTAAAAAAAAAAGTATTGAAAGAATCAAATCAGGTAACTTGATTAACTTGATTATGTACTTGAGCTGATATCTATTCAATGTAATTGGTTTTCAGCCTCAATCACCCCCTCGATAATGGTCCGGAACTGAGTAAATGTTTTTCTAACAAGCGCATGCAGGAGATCTGCGAATATTCGGCAAATAGCGGCGATCGGACTGGTTTTGGTGTGATGAGAGGTTATGTTTGTGATGTTTTCGACGCAGGATCAAACGAAGTAGTCCAGCGGGTTCAGGTTGGCGGGTGATGGGGGGGGGCAGTGAGAGAAGAGTGCACATTCGTAGCACTCCTGCTGAGACCAGGCCTCCAGCTCTTTGGAGTTGTGGGCTAGCGCAGAGTCCTGCTGTCACACCCAGTGTATTTCAGCGGATATTTGATTGCACCAGGGGATCACCACACTCTTCAGCACACCCAGATACACTTTGGTGTTAATTTTAAAGCCAATTTTGAAAATATGAGGTAGCTGTTGTGGTTCTCACTTGAAACCACACCAAAGACAATAACCGTGGCCAGAAACTCTGTTGAGCTGTGCCCTCAAGCGTTGGACCATCCGGATTTGCATTTTGAGGGTTCTGGCAATGGTTCTGTTGTCATAATTTGGATCGGTAGTGAGTATGAGTTGTGCAGGCAGCGGTACATCGATCTCGCTCGTTGAACATTTTGTCACGTTCTAACATGATAGGCGGCTCCTATCGCTCTTGAGATTTGTACACAACTGGCCAACTGGTATATGGTGTACAACAAAAAAGTTTTCATTAAACGGAAATTGAATCATATCGTCTTTTCTAGGACGACAATGTTATCGTTCCATCCTGTATATGATGGTAGAAATGGAACCTTAATTTAATTTCAGCAGCATTGTAATTCTCGCTGCACATGTGTTGTCTTTTACATGACTAATTTTTCCGCCAAAAGCGTAAAAATTGTTGTCTTCTAGGTCGGAATCTATTGTTGACTATTTTTTTTATCGGAAAGTGGTATTTTAGCTCCTTGTATCAAATGGCTTAATGCTTTGTCTTCAGCGAGTTCCATATAAACGCTATTGTGATGTTATGACAATATTCTTGTAAATGACCAGTTGGACTGTGCGAAATTGATAATATGAGCAATACCGTAACGTTTTACCAATGTTAAGATTAAGAAATCAGTTAGGCTCAACAAAATAATTCATATGAATGTCACTGTATTCTGATGACTATGTTTAAGATAATTGATGTTTTCGGTTCGGCAAAATAGTCCATATCAACGTAACTATAAGTTTCTGGCTAGTTAGGATAGCTAATCAATGCGGCTTAACAAAATAAAAACGAATCTGTGTCACGTTTTGCTCTTATAGGGAAATACATACACGTCTTCTTGAACAGCACAAAACTAACCGACTTAAATATGCCGCCAAATACCAGACTTGGGATGAAGAGAAGTGGGAAAATGTAATTTTCTCCGATGAGAAAAAGTTTAATCTAGATGGTCCAGATGGATTTCAACACTATTAGCGTGATAAAAACTTGCCCAAAGAGACTTTTTCAACTCGGCATAGTGGAGGAGGGTCTTTAATGATCTGGGATGCTTTCTCGTCAGCTGGGACCCTAAAGTTGCAAGTAGTGAAAGGCCGGCAAACATCATTGAAGTACATTTCAATGCTTGAAAATGCTGCTATCAGCACTGAAGGTTCACGTCTGTGTAGAAGAAATTGGATATTCCAGCAAGACAACGCTGCGACACACACTTTTCGACAAGCACGAGAATACTTTTCTTCAAATAATATAGAATTGTAATATCAACCAGAATGTTCTCCAGACCTCAATCCCATTGAAAATCTTTGGGGATGGATGGCAAAAGAAGTGTTCAAGGATGGAACCCGATATGATTCGATAAAGGAACTTTCTGATTTAGTTTAATATATATATATATATATATATATATACATGGGATAAAATTTCTTCGCTACTGATAAAAAACTTAATCGCAAGCATGCCGAAGAGAAATTTTGAAGTAATTCGTAATACTAAATACTGAGACCCTTTTTAGTAATTTATAATTGCCTTTTGTTAAATGAATTATCAGTGGTCTTATCATTTTGACCGGGTGAAAATGTTTTTTTTTAAACTAATTATTAGATCAGCGTTAAGGTTTCGAATGAAGCAGATTTCATTTTTTCCATCATATTTTCCCTTTTGTCAATGGTTTCAACCAGTTCTTTGATTAAAAATTCGATAATATGCGTAAACGCTTACTTTCTTAACTTGTCTTATGATGTTTACCAGGACTGTATATATATATATATATATATATATATATATATATATATATATATGTATATATATATACATATATACATATATATATATATATATATATATATATATATATATATATATATATATATATATATATATATATATGAAAACTGTAAATTAGGATTTACAAAATTTTAGCATTCGACAAGGAAACATTTAGAAAATTCCTTATTCTGCGGAGTTTCAGGAGAAAGATATTAGCAAAATATTATAAATAGTTAAACTATGATGGTGGTGCATATGGCAACAACATAGAAATGATTGTTGTTGTTGTTTTTTTTTTCGAATTATATGCTGAGCAAACTAATTATCTACGAAAATTCTGTTTATCTCAATAATAATCCATATATCAAGAGTTACTTTTTTCCTACCAATTTCTCGAGCATTAATTTCCCCCCTTTTTATAACCCGTATTGTAATCTTCGCTTTTGCTTCCCGATCAATTTTACACCAGTAGCAGTTGTAACGTTGCCATTATGCTCGAACCGTGTTCGTTACACTTCAAACCCCTTTCGGAATCCTGTGCCGTCCGGTTCCGTGCAAAACAAACAAAACAACGAATATAAATAAATCCGGCTGTTTTTCTGTTTTAGCAAAAGGCATTTATTACCGTCACTTGCCAAGCAATGCCTACTTCTTGTTTCTTTTTGTTTTTTGGGTTTTTTGGGGTTTATTTTTTGTTTTTCACTGTTTATTTTGTCTGCTATAAGATTAACAAAACCCCCGCCGTCTTGACACAACCATAAAAGTCTCTCGTCGCAACCACGGGGCCACACGCCCATCTTGCTCGGTCGTACTTTATTTCTCCTTGACCAAGTTCTGTCCTTTTTTAAAAAAAAAAAAGGAATCACCACTTATCAAGGCACAAGTGTTATATTTAGGTCTTATTAGTATTGTTATTGTTGTTGTTATTGTTATTGCTCGTTGTTAGGACTTATCAAAAGTGAGTCTTAGTAAGAGAGAGATGTTGCGTTCGTGTTATGAAGAGATTCATATATATAAAATGTTCATACTTAGAAGTGTTAGTGAGGAGGTAGTGTTCAGACAGTCTTAGTGTTCACATTGTGTATGTAAAGACATTTTATAACACATGATATACAAGACATATAATGACAATTTTCACTTTACCTTTTGGTAGAATTACAACACAAAGACGACGTTTATAAAAACACATGATGGGTTTATTTCTTTTCCGACCGGTCGTGATTTTCTGAGTCAAGAATTCAAAGGTCCACATTCTATGTTTCAAAGGTGACCGTCTCGCTTCTAGACGTTCGAATCCCATGTCCAGACTGTCGTCTGTCGTCCTCAGACTCTCTCTCAAACTCTCTCCCAGTTTTTCCCTGCTTAACTCTAAAGTTTCTAACTATATCGAGAACTTACCATTTTCCATGACGTCATACACATGTTAAAACATGTGTCTTCTTTCGCGTGTTCTGGAAATGCGTGTCCAAAACTTTTTCCTTTGTTTACAAAAGGAATTTTAACCTATATTCCCAGTAACCTATATTTCCAATATGTTAAAAACATGTTTATTAAATTATCTTATAGTTGCATTCCTCAATTGAATTTCATAACAGAATTGTCAATGCACATTCTTTTCTTAAAACTATTTTATCTCTAAGCTAAACAATGGCTTGTTTTATATTCCATTTGCTAATTCTCTCTCGTAATCTATTTCTAAACCTAAATTACGAGGTTCGGATTTCGTCTATTCCATTTCATTTTCATTTTAACTAAATCTCTCTATTTTTATACTTACATGAAAGGAGGGCAGCCCTTATCATGTAACACAAGGGTCACTCGAGGATAAGGGTTAAAGAGTGTACAGTGGTTTAAAGGACAATATCACAGTAATCGTTTGAAGTGTAAATTTGGTAAATTGGATTACTTAAGGGGAACAGCTAATCAAGAACTTGTTTACATTGGACTTGCAGACGGCCATATTGTAGTCAGCTGGTAAGCAGGTAAACGGAAGAGAGTTGCACGGGTGTGCACCTCCAAGAATAAAACCTTGTTCATGGAATCTACGTTTAGGTTTAGGCACAGATAGAGAGTGGAGGAAATTACTGATAGTTTTTACAGCCAAACGAGGGTTTCTCGTGAATGTTTGGCGAGGGGGGACCATAGATTGGAGCTCAGGCGAGCACTTGCCATGAAAATAACGATAAAAAATAGACAGGCTCGCAACGTCTCTTCTGTGAGAAAAAGGTTGCAGTTCTCCTTTTTTTCTTTTTCCTGTGACGTAAGCCAGCGCACACTTGCTAATTTGCATAGTACTCAAAAGATAGTTGCTGCTACTGTTAATATCTTCGCTAGTCATCTATCCTTCGGCCGCTGCTGATATTTTCACACGTGCTCATACACACTCTGTTAAACAGCTATTTATAAGGACTCATATTCATTTCCCTAATTCTTGTTTTGTTTCATCAGAACGCTGATCACATACTTTATAACTCTGCCGCATTCCACTTGGATATTCTTGATTCATTCTTAGCCTCGCGTTTTCCGTCTTTTTCTCCACGTGTATTTTATGTAGAAATGTATTTTTTAGGCGGCAGTTTCTCCATTCATGAATGCGTCTGATAGCGAAACATCTGTTTACTTGATCATTTATCATTCAATTCTACGTTTTTCCTATACATCCTCTAGATTTAACCTATAATTTACTCTCATCAAGTTTTGACCACAATTGATTGGGATGGCACCATTTCTTTACGAAACGTGTTTATTTTTTATTTATTTATTTATTTTTGCTGCAGAGTATGCTTTTCCAAGTTTTATGTACTCAGTGATCCAGCATGTAATAATTGCTAACTAATTTGACCAATATCTAGTTACCGCTTTCGGTTCACGTTATTAGTCTGCGTTTGGCAAAAGAAGGGTAGAAGTCCCTGAGCAGCGGGTATATTACCCGACTGCACCAAGCAATCCATAAAGTTTTGCGTGCAACAGAGTGAAATTACTTACGACACGTGGTGTTTCAAAGCATTCACTTATCTCAGCGCTGCTTGTGTTTAAAGTTGTTTAACTTTGGCCACCCGACAAAAACCGGTATTTCAGCTTGATGTAGCATAAGTTGGGTCAGGTCGTATATCTGCTGATAAACATCTCTCAGTTTTATCTCAACTGCATATATGAATTTTCATCTATATACAATTGCTGACATCTATCACGAACAAAAGCTTAGTAATCTAGACAAAGTGTCTATTATGTCTCATATTTATTGCTTTTATTTATTGGCTTGTCTTTAAAAGATCTTAGATTTGCGATACTTGTTGCGTTTTGGAACCGCCCTTCGTGAATTATTACATGCTAATCAGGTTATATCTAAATCTGCATTTCTGTATTTGTATGTTCGAAACATAATATAACAAGCACTGATTAAAGCTGTGTTCTTTACTGGCGTAATGGATACGAATAAGAATTATGTTTATTTAAAGCATTAAATTATGCATTAATACTATTTGTAACGGTGTGATTCTCGTGTCCATTCTCATCTATGTTAAAATAGATCATGCTTATGCATAGATTTGCCATTATTTTTGAAACAACCTTTCCAAATATATAATGACAAAGTTTTTCCACAAAAACATATTTGTATTTATTTACGAATTCATGAAACAACCAAAGAAGTGTTAAGTAGCATGCAAAGGGTTTGGATGAAAACAGTATTGTTTTTTTCTATGTATATATGGACTTGTGTGTTAGTGAGATTTTGTATATAAGCTGTTGCTACATTTAGTAGTTCATGGTTGTATTTTGTGTCGTTTGCTGAGAAGGCTGTAACCATTTTAGTTTGTCCACAAGAGAACTGATATGTGAGAATTGATAACACGGTGCTCTGACTGACGTTGGTTATGAAGGTTAAATAATTGCTAATTCCTTAATAACAAGTGCTAATAATTTATTAATTAATTTTTTTATGATTTATTATTAGATAATTGGTTTCATTGCACTAATGTGCTGAACTTTGTTTCTGCATTATTACTACATTCTGCATACTGCATAATAGCGTAGAATTTAAGATCAAAAGGTTTTAGAACATTGAAATATAGTGTATATGTGTATATATATATATATATATATATATATTTAAAAACTATGCATACATATTCCAAAGACGAACCAGCGGTTTCATTATATCGGAGCAATCTTCTGTGGTTAACGAAAATCAAATCGTTAGTGTAATGTGAAGAGAGGAAATACTAACGAAAAATCAGAACTAAACGGAAAAATCGTTTTATAAATAAATATTTGTATTTAGCTCTCGCATTCGCGATCGAGCACTTCATTCGATTATTTTTTATCCCATTCTGACACCATATATATATATATATATATATATATATATATATATATATATATATATATATATATATATATATATATATGGTCCAAAATAATCGATAGAGAACTGACTCTATAATAATAATAAATATGAGATCTGCATGAATTAAAATATAATATTTAAGCGTATTTTTTACCAGCTAACGCCGGGCCGCCTGCAGCATTTTTTATTCAAGCAAACCTTATTAAATGCAACGGAGACACTTTGCTTTATGATTCTTTTTTTTTAATTTTTCAATGCATGCCAATTATAAAATAGACGAAAAAATGATAAAAAAATATATCGTACACAAACATATTATAACCACAAAAAAAATCTAAAATAAGATTAATTACTTATCACAAAAAAAATAAAAACAAGCCAATTATTAATAGATAATAATCTTACATTCGACGACAGTAACTAGAAATACTGAGTACGTCTTTAAATGACCCATAGGAGAATGCGTCTCCAAAAATAACACGTACATCGGCATGATTTGAACTAGCATCTCTTGTCGATTAACATGTCACATATCTTCCCCGAATAGCTCCATTTATCAGCACCTCGCAGCACACGACACTTCCAAAACTGAATTTCGAGACATACTAAAAAAAAAACACTGCCATTTTAGCCGTCTCACACTGTGATATACGCCTCCCGATTATTAAAGCCTTGTTAATCCGTATTAAAAAAACAACCGATGGTACGCTTAAATGAGGATCGAAAACGTTAGCGAATACAGAAACTTTCTTTTTACACTCGAACATAATGTTCGGAAACTAGTCCGTCAATAAGAAAAAAATTGATTGTAAGAGAAACAAACAATTGTCTCTGCTCTTCAATGAGACGTGCATGAAAGAGAAAATGCTTCCAAGTATACTAATATATATATATATATATATATATATATATATATATATATATATATATATATATATATATTGGTATTTTTCGTCTTTTTTTGGTTTTGTTTTTTAATGTAATTTGTTTTGTGGTAGAGTAAAATTCTGTTTTTCTTCTTTTTAATTTCAGTTATTTTTTTGTCTTTTAAAGAAAAGGAACGTGTTATTTCCATTAGGAATATTTTCTGCCGACGTAAGGGCAATCTCCGACGTTTATACCAGCTCAAGTTATCTGAACACAAATCCTTAAACATGTTCTGCACAGCATATTGGTTCCTATTAATTTTATTTATTAGCAGATTTCTGTAGTGTCGATTGTAACAGGTTTTCTGAAGTTGCTAAATTCATGTTGATGTCTTCAATTGTTTTTAAAACTATTTTTTTCTTCTAATTTATTAACAGTCGTCTGCTGAGATTTTCATTGGTTAAACCCGCAGCACACTGGACATGCTGATGTTTCGGATAAATTGTCGTTTAAAACGAAAAGTATTCGTCAGGCGACTTAATAAATAGCCAGTATTCTAACGAATATTTAAGTCAATAAACACATCAAAGTGTGATGGGTGCTGGCATGAGGTTAGTCAAGTGTCCACATAGAATGCAAGACTAAATTATGAAAAACTGCTTTTCATGGTCTACATAACGCAACAATTCATTTTTCTTCATTTTTCTTTCTTTCTTTCTTTTTCTTTCTGTATTTAATTAGTCATTTCCTAATCACTTGTGTATTTATCCTACCCTTATTTTGATTATAATATACAGTTTCATTACTCCGCTTCCTCTCTTTCTGACTCTTTAAAAACTATTCTTTCTTTCTCTCTTGCTTTCATCTTTATTTTAAATATAATATGACACGTATTTTCAAAACCTATTGAATGACTTTGGGATTATGTTCTATACTTGCTTGGGAGCCTCTTGGTGTAAAAGGTGCTTTTTATTAGCATTGGTATAATTTCCTTTGTTATCTATTTATTCCTATGTGTGGTTCTTGGTTTGCGCTGATCATTCTGAAATAAGAATGGCTAAAAATTGAAGCATGCTAGTCGGGTAGTTGTTGGCTATCAACGCAACTTGAGCCAACCATGATGCTTAGATGTTTTTAATTATCATCGCGACTTTTATATTTGTTTGGTATCATTTGTTCCTATGGTTTTGCTGGAAACATCAATCCCTCCCATGATTATTTTATTTGATCTGTGATCCTATCACGAGTATAGTGTTTATCTATCTCACGTATAAAAATAACAGTACACTATAGCGCACAATGTATATGCTAGATCTTTACAATAAATAAAGCTGATTAATATTGGTTTCAATGGAAACCATGCATATGTACACACATAGAAAACATTATCACAAAATTATATCATCGATTTAACAAACATCCTAGATAGTAGGATTACGTTTTTACTACTATTCTATTTCTGTTTCATTGTATTAATAATTGTAATCTTTCTTTCCTTTTCTTAATGTTGTGGGATTTAATCGCTAAAATTTTTGTTATAATTTAGATAGTACGCGCTCTTTGATTTCCGCTTCATATGAAGCAGACAGGACGACGGTGTCGAAACAGATAAGGTTTCTTCTGATTAATACATATCTTCATCCCAGATAACATGAATGCTCCCATTTTTTTATGCATGGCTTTCAAAATAATAACGTTATTATTTGGAAAGCCAGTCTTAAAATAGAGTAGGGTTTTAACTATTCTGAACTTTCACCAACTTATTTTGTGAAAAAATGATTATAGAATTCTTTATTTTAAAAAAAAATCTGATTGGAAAAAAGATCAAATAGATTGATTATTTTTTAAGAAACCCATTACAAAATCTATTTATAATATTATAACATTTTATGAAAAATAATTTGTGACAAATAGACGAATTCGACCAGGAAAAATAACTTTTTACGTTTAGTGTGATATTTTTTCTAATTATTAATCAAAAGGAACCTTGTTGTCGTCACATGTATCAAGTCTGATCCGCAGCGACCGGAAGTAAAAAAGAGCAGACATTTTTTACTTTAGCCAAAATTGCTTAATCCTTTCGTTTGTTTGGGGGTTTTTTGTTTGTTTTTTGTTTTGTATTTTTGTTGTTGTTGTTGTTTCGTTTGGTTTTTGTTCTTTTTTTTATCTATTTCTTATTCTCTATTTTACTTATCGTTATTTTCTTTAAATATTTTTTCTTCCGTTTCTCGGTTTCTTTTTCTCTGCTTTTTATTTCTCTACATGATGTCGCAGATGTCCATCCATCCATAGCCTTGACTAGATTGTAGGCCCTCCACAACTTTGTAAATGCTCTTGTATCGAAGATTCTTCTTTTTTCCGGGTAAGGATGCTGCCCCACGCCCAACCTTCCCACAAGGTTCATACAGCGCCCAGCTTTCCCAAATGGTCATCCATCTGATACTGGCCAGGGTCAACATTGCTTAACTTCGGTGATCTGGCGAGAACCGGTGTGTCAACGTGATGTTGCCGTACATGACGCAGATGAATTCCTTACAATATTCTTTCTTTTCTTATCGCTTTCTCTCTTTAATTGAGTTAATTCACTTACTAATCACTTTATTTCATTCGATCTTTCTTTCATTGTAATCTCTCTGATAACATTATTTTTACATATCTCACCTGTTCATTCCTTCTCCATTTTTCTTTATTTCCTTTCTCATGAGATCTTATTATTGTTTATTTAAAATTAGATGGGTTTTCTATTCGTTTACTGATTAATTTCTTTAGCGAAATATATTTATACATTTCATTTTTTTTATTAACTGAATTTGCCTTTTAGTTGGATTAATCTTTTTTAAAAAGTGTTTATCCTTCCTTTAAATTATTGATTTTTATCTCGTCTTGTATTGTTCGATTTTCTCTCTCTTTCTCTCACTTTCTCTCTCTTTCTTTCTCTTTCTCACTTCACCCTCCCTCTCCCTCTTTCTCTAAGAAACAAAGTTCGTATTGATTCAACGTTATGACTTTTACTTTCCTTTCTATTTATTCCGTGTTTGTTTGAACCTCTCCTCATTCAGTAGCCTTATCGGGAATCTTATTTCTATAATCTCTAATCTTTAAAACAATCTTTATTTACGCTTTAATTTAGTAGTAAAACCTGTGCCAGAAATAAACAAAACAAATCACATCTAGGTCAATGTTTCCTAAAATCGATATATTGTTTATGCGATTCAGCAACTCTTTCCCGATACCAAAACACGAAGGTGTGAACTACTCGATGGATTTTTTCACGCAATCGAATAAAAGTGACCGTCTTTATTTTCTGGTCTAGAGGAGGAGGGGTGGGGGTGGGGTAAAACATAAACTTGAGAGTAAAGGGCGATTAAATTAAAATCAAATACAATTTCCTGTAGAAAACTATGAAAGAAACAATATTATCGAGAAATTATAGAGAGTGGGAGTTAATTAGACAATAATATTCACCGGGTTAAAAGGTCATGACCATTATGTGACGGTAGAAAGATAAATAATGTGTCAAGTCTGGAATAAAAAGTTGCCAAAACTAAAATCCGAGGTTTTATCGTCCTTGGGGAGAATTTGCATTGCAGCTTTCCGTCAAAACAACATCCAAGATGGACCAGCTATGTTTCCCAATCGGTCAGATGTTGAAACGCCAAGTAAATGTTATTCGTCTTTTGTGTTGTAAAAGTATTTATGTATATTACTGACCCGGTTTAAACTGTATTTAAATGCATATACACAGACAACGAACTTTAGATAGGCGATTACATATATAGAGGGTGGAACGATAAAATTGTCGTTCTAGAGAAGGCAACATTATTTTGTTTCCATTTGATTGAAACCGTTTTTTGTTTTTTGTTTTTTTGTTGTTGCAGACCATCTACTAGTTGGCTAGTTGTGTAAAAATCCTAAGATCGATAGGAGCCTTCTGTCATGTGTGAAAGTGACCCAATATCAACGAGCGAGATCGGAAATGCGCCGATGTATAAATTATGCTCTCTACCGATCCAAGTTATGAAAAAAGGACCATTGCGAGTTCTCTTAAAAGGCATCGCTGGATTGCCACGAGTAACATAGACCTCCCCAGGGTGATGAAAACAAAGTTTCAGGCTACGGTTATGGTTTTTGGTGTACTTTAGATGAGAGCCATATCATGCCACCTCATATCTTCGAAGTCGGCTTCAAAGTTAACACAGAGTGTACCTGGATGTGCTGAAGAGTGTGGTGACCCCCTGGTACAATCAGCTGACTACTGCGTTTGGCAGTAGATCTCGGCGCCTGCCCACAAGCCCAAAGAGACCCAGCCTTCGCTTCGGAAGGAGTTCCATAACATTGTTTTCTTATCTCACCGAACCCCTCCCCCTCGGACCTACATCTGCTGGATTACTTTGTTTGGTCATACGTCGAAAACATCACCGACATGACCTCTCACAAAACTAAAGTCTGATCGCCACCATCTGCAGAGTGTTCGCCGAGCTTCCGTCGGCGCTTGTGGAAAAAGCATACTCCCAGTTCCGGACCCGTATCGAGGCAGGGATTGAGGCCGAAGGCGGTTACAATGAATAGATTTCAGCTCTATTATATGATCAAGTCTTCTGAATTAATGTTTTCAATAAAAGTTTTAAAATAAAGCTGTAGTGTTATTTTCTTTAGGGTGACAACGTTATCGTTTCATCCTGTAAATACAGGAATATATGCTCACATACTCCCACAACTAGACGATAATATAAACTCATAAATACAAAATTAATGGGGTTAAATTGCACGAGCAAAGTTGCCAGTTGACAGGCTCATTGCGTGAAATTATTCGTTCATCAAATGTTTCTCTCAGTAAATTGATCGTGTCACTTACAATTTGCAAACTCTTCCCGGGTGTCAGTCTCTCCATGATGAATTGCCAAACCAATCTGAACTCAAAATAACTATATAAATCAAAATAAATATATATGGTAGTTGCTAAATCTTCCATTTAAGAAAGTAGGGATGTCAACTGAAAATTTGCCGCCTCAAAAAACACTCTTCATAAGATGTTAACAGTTTTCAAACGAAATATCTCACCGACGACTGACATGCCATAACGTTAAACCATAAGCTGTTAATTTTGAAACAATATTTTATAAAAAAAAATTATCAATATTTTTTTATAAAATAACTTAAATAGGTAAACATCCGCAATTTTATTAAGGTTTATTTATACACGGAATATTATTCTCATTCAGGAATATACCAAAGCATGACAATATCGACTCACAAATAGATTTTTCGAAGAACTATCATGTTTTGGATATTTAGATTATTCGAACTCATGTTCTCATCTTGGGTGTTTATTCTCATAACGTTTCAATCAATGTAACCTTCGACTTTCTTCCGATGTATCTTGTTGAACTCATGAATCTTTCTGCCGAATCCGGGAATCTACATGGAAGCTTTTTTACAAAACCTCGTGGTATAACGGATAACCTAGTATGTAAATATCGCTTCTAAGTGACATTCGTTCTGAGGTTAAAGGTTCAATCTTCAGTGCAGACGATACTAAGAATACAATTGCTAATTATTTTACTGGCGGAACGAAACTATGCTACGCCTGTGGATTAAATAAATGGCTCCATTCGGAATTCCGTGCAGATTTCCGAGTTCGTCAGAAGATTCGAAGTTTTAGATGATACAGCTGAAGAAGGTCGGAGGTTACATCGACCGGAACGCTGTGAGAATAAAACCTGAAGTGACATCAGTAGTCCTAACAATTAAATAATACAAATTATCAATCCTTATGTAAAAATTTCATAAACAAGGTATCATATTGACTTGCAAGCAATATATTGGTGCGCGAACAGACAAACACAGAATGGCGGGTCAAACACAACTTGCGTGCCGTAAATATTGACTACCGTTGCATTGCTTGGGATACACTGATGAATGTCAGAATGGTGTGCACCTTACTCATTTCACAAAGTTTTAGTTCGGATAAATGTAAGAAATGATCCATCAGAACTGTGAATAAAAATATACAGCTTGATGAAAATACTGGCATCAACAAGCTAGAAAAGAAGGAAGAATACAAATACGTTGGCAGAGGAGAAAAAGATTCAATTCAAGTCAAAATGTTCTGTTAACTCTTGATTTTAGCTGTTGATGTACTGCCATGATGTTTGGATTTTGGAAACTCATCACATATTGTCCGGTGCTCACGATAGAGGCACAATGTCCATGGTCAGTTTCTAAGAGATCTATACCTTTTGCTCCTCTGGGCATATACAACCGAGGCAGACATAGTATTTTGTGGGCTACACTATATAGTGTCAACATAGCGAAGTCATCGATTCTTGAATAATACGAAAATTCCAAAGGGGCCTGAAGTGGTTGAAAAAATGATAATGCTTTATTAGCAGTAGCAAATTATTGATTGTGTGAATTCACGACAATAAAGTGTATTAATGGTATTGATAGTAATTTCTATGTAACAAATGATTGCTTTGATTAATGTTTATTTTTGTTTTAATGACGTAGTCAAAGAACCATTTAATTGAAGTAAGCACCCACACGCATATATATATATATATATGTATGTGTGTGTGCGTGTGTGTGTTATTATTTAAGTGATGAATTTATTGGTATAAGTTAGCTCTCCTACTCGTAGAGCCTGCTAGAAAATGTTCTCCCTATATATTTAGGATCATGCCTTGGCATAGCCAGATACATCGATAAGCTACAATATTTTTGCTATGCCAAGGTATTTGTATTGTTCCTGCTCTTTGATGTCAGTATTTTCATTAAGCTGTTTGCTTTCTGTTATGGTTTCTTTCCCAGCTCCAATGGACCATTTCTCACATTTGTCCAAACCAAATTCCTTTGCAATAAATTGGAAGAAGTTATGCATGTCATGCAAGAGTCAACTTAAGTCAGTTCCGAATCATACAGCTAGAGGCCATCCATGACAGTTGGTTAATTTTTTTCGGGTCTTGGTGGTTGCCCTGGCTCAGATTGTTTGCACTCTTATTCTCTTGTATTCACTAATTTACTTAGCGGATCTATCGCGAGGTAAAAGAGTATAAGCTATTTCGTTGGAAGATTCCTCTTCGACCCGGGACATCGTTAATTTCTCTTGTTTTGTTGGAGCAGCTTATGTGTTCACACACACACACACACACACACACACACACACACACACACACACACACACACATATATATATATATATATATATATATATATATATATATATATATATATATATATATATATATATGTATATATATATGCATATATATATATAAGAAAATAAAATTTCAAAGATATGCATATAAGAAGAAAAAAACATAAATATTTATTATCTACAAGGAATACTACTAAATGGAAAATTAAGAGGCCCCTGATACGCGGAGTTTCAAAGAATGTCTACTTCTCATAAGAGGAAAGATAATAGCACAATATAATGATGAAATGCTACTTCAAGCATAAAATGAGACTGCAAAATATTAATACTAAAATATTTGCATAAAAGAAAAAGTTTTGAAATTGCATAGCAAATGGGAGTAGATATAGAAACAGAAAGTTCTGGAAAATCAATTACGTAGGGAAGTCAATGCGGATCTGTAAGTTGAAATTTATATACACGGTGTCCGTAAAGTTACTATACAGTCGAATTACATCCTGTGCGTTTTTTGTTTTCCAATATCGCTTCAAAATAAATTTGCGCTCTTCCAAAGTTAGCTTGCGTGGCATGCTTGATTAAATAAACCTGTAAAAAAATAAATATTAACTATTAATACAAATATAATACAATAAAACAATAAGACTGTATAGTAACTTTACGGACACCCTGTATAGTAATATACAGATGCAAATCCAAGACAGGTAAATCCGATAAGGTAAATTGAAATCTAAGGTTGAGAAGATCCAAAGAAAAGTTTGAAAAACAGTTAATAGACAGAAAGGGTATATATTCTAATAGAGATATATTTCTTTTGAAATAAAAGTTATTCTGAAATAAGAAAATCGAAATGCAGGAGTCTCAGTTCCAAATAAAGAACATTCTTTTCGCAGGTGGGTTATGGATGAAATCGCATGCATATATATATATATATATATATATATATATATATATATATATATATATATATATGCATATATATATATATATGCATATATATATATATATATATATATATATATATACAGGATGACCCAAAATAACGGGCCCAAACTCTAATTAGGCCCCATTTCTTAGTGTTTTGTCCGAATGAAATGAAACTTTGGTCATAACTAGTTTATTATAATCAAAACATCACATCAAAACACTAGGGTCTTTGGCCTTTTTTTCTCCGTTCTAAGCATATGTTCTAGATATATTTTCTATGTTTTTTTTTGTGGGGGGGTCAGCCTATATATATATATATATATATATATATATATATATATATATATATATAGTAAACAACATCGCAGCTCACGCGACTCATGCAACAAACATATGTAAAATCCAACAATTGGGTTGTTCCTCATCTCTGCTTATTAGTTGAAAATATTCGAACTCGGGATTTGAAACCCGAATCTCTTGCACGAGCAATCGTGCTCCACACAAGTAAGTATATTATCTCACAGAGATCAAGTAAACCCGGGCGAAATACGACTATGGGGTGTGTCTAATTCGTCTCTGACTAAAGGTTTAGGCATCCAACCACTGAGAGCCCAAGTTGATGTCTAACAAATATAACTTTTACTCTCGTTAGGACAATGTCGTCCAACAAGTTAACCTAGCGAGCCAATTAATATTAGAATTTTCAGAATGTGAGATGATATAAGTATTTTTACACTCAAACAACGTCGCAGCTTACTGGAAGCACGAAGGTAACAAATCGTATATCCAAGGCTCGAGTTTCACCCTTATTTGTGCTAATTGGTTGAACGTATTCAAATGTAGGATTTGAAACCTGAATCTCTTGTATACGTCCGATTACTTTGCCAATTGAGCAACTGTGCCAGACACAAGAAAGTTTGTTAGCTAACATATATCAAGCAATCCGCAACATTTTCAGTTTGTTGGATTGTGTGCCTTGTGTGATCTGCGGCATTGTTGATTGTTCGCTATGAAACAGTTTTTATGTAGGTTTTAGCCCGAAGAGATGTTAGTTTTTAATAACTAAATATCGAAACATAATCATTTGCGTGTCGAGTGTCTTTATAAATACAAATAATAACGAGTGTCTGTATAAATAAAAATAATAATTTGTACGTCTGTGTGCATATATATATATATATATATATATATATATATATATATATATATGCACGCTATCTTAGGTTGAGCATATTGGGAAGTGGTATACAACTTACCATTAGCGTATGAAGCGATGCTCATGTGTAAACGAATTGAGCTTAAGGATTTCGAGAATGTCAAACCAGTTAATTCACTATAGCGCAACGGTTAGAGCTCCGACTGTCGTTTGGGCGATCGGGTTTCGATCCTAGTTTTAGGTCTTGTCTAACTGCAGTGATGCAGTGAAACAGTACTGTATGTGGATGACTATATATATATATATATATATATATATATATATATATATATATATATTATTGTGTGTGTACGTGTGTGCGCATAGAAAGAGAGGGGAAATTTGCTTAAAGAGCCGAACCTGACACAAGCTGGGGGCGGGGGATAACTATATTACAGATAAACGATATGGTAGTCGATCAAAATAGGCCGCCATTTTTAGCCGTTCTTAAAACGATCAACAGTTGACGCCACCATAAAAAAACGATGGCAGATCTAAACAGATCTCAACATCCATGAAATAAAATCATTTGACCTATTTTCATATTTGACGAAGAAAAAACAAATTCAATGATAATAACATTTATAAAAAAAATCGATGTGTAAAGATTTGCTGACACAGCTGCATTGATTTGCGGCTGTAGGAATAGAAGGCGTAGAATCAAGATGACGAAACTAAAGAAAGATATCGAAGCAAATGTGGGTTAGGGGGAGAGACGGGGAATATCACGACTCTTAGGAAACGATGCTAATTTGATTTTGTAGATTTGTATTCAAAGTTTTAATTATTCATCAATGTCGTGTTTGGTTGTTTTTTCATTATGTTTTTATATGGTTGTTATTACTAGTCATGCAAATACACTTAGCTTGACCCAAGAACGAATTGGAATATCAGCATACTTCTACTGCCAGTCTTCAAATTCATCTTATCATTTTTGAGTATATGTTTAATTTTTAAATTAATATAACATGTTGTCTTTATCTTTACATAATATATATATATATATATATATATAGTCATCCACATACAGTACTGTTTCGATGTTTCACAGCTCATCAGTGCGGCTAGACAGGCAACTACCTTAAGCCAGGATCAAAACCCGGCCGCCTGTACGACAGTCAAGGCGTCTAACCATTACGCTCATCGGCGTAATGTACTGTTAAAATATTTAAATATGTATACATATATATGTATATATATATAAGTATATATATATATATATATAAATCTATAATAAGATAATATAAAATAGTAATTATATATATATATATATATAATTGCTATTTTATATTATCTCATATATTTGCATATTATTATTATTATTATTATTATTATTAGTGCTAAAAGTAGAGCGATAACAAAGGAATACAAATAAGTGTTATGTATGTGCTGTGTTGCTGGGTTTACATATCGGGTGAATCATACACCGGGAATAAAACGGAGGACGCGACGTTGTTTAAATAACGGGTTACGCAGTGACGACGATAAGAAAATTTCTTAGAGAGTCCATCTTTATAGTAGAGATGTCCTTTTACACACAGAGGAGAGGTACATTATTGAAGAGAAGGACACCTTTAGAAAGGGGATTACTATAAAGTTCTTATACAAGAGGAAGACAAAAAACACATTACCTTACGGTTGAAATAACGATAACGACAAAGGCTTATAAACAACATGATGACATTAATTCCAGTTTGTGATGAGAAAATACCAAGTATTCAGTGCCACGATAGGTTCCTTCATTTTGTTCTCCCCTCTCTGCCTCGCTTCCGAAAGGGGTATAGGCTAACTCTCCTCCTCTGAGTGTTCTGGACTCAACTGTGATCTGACTGATTTTGAATCCTAACTTAACTGAATATATTGGACCTATCTTTCTTTGTGACGCCAGAACGTGCTCAAACATTTTCATGTTTTTGATCACATGGAGTTTACATATTACATATGTCTCCAATATGTTTTTGACAACACAAAGACATTCCTTAATTTACATTGTCCGATTCTACATCTCGGACCTAACTAGTTGTATTGTTATTTTTAATATAATGGGCAATTATCCACATTCCTAGAATTGCATCTAAATAGCAATATGTATTCTTTTTAACTTTTGAACATTGTGTTCGATTCTAGCATTCTCCGTTAATAAATATTATTTTCAATCTTATTTCTCTAATTAACGGGAGCTTTCCACTTCTACATATGTTAAAATGTATTTTTTATGTTCATCTCTTGAATTCTATTCGCGCTGTCGTAAGAGGCGCTGAAGAAAAAATGTTTTGAATTTTTCAAATATTTGTGTTATACTATTTATCAGCCTACTTCCGCTATCTCATATATATATATATATATATATATATATATATACATGGGTGTATGTGTGAGTGTGTGTAAATTATTTTATGCATCCGCATAAATGTTATAAAAAGTATATAACATTTTATGTCTATATATTTTAGGATTTACTTCAATAGTGCTGGATACTTGAGTAGAGCTCGGTAATAAGTTCTGAAAATATGGCAGAAAATATGGCAGAATTTTCCGCGTTTTATTCCCGGAGGAAGTCAGGATATATATATATATATATATATATATATATATATATATATATATATATATATATACCACTCTGTAGTAAGTAAAAGTAGAATTCCCTCAAGCAAAGAAGTGTGTCTTCCTTCAGCTGCTCATACTTAAGAAATATAAGCGGCTAAAGAAAAGACAAAGTTTGTCTTTGCATTAGCCGCTTATATTTCTTAAATAGATTTTTCTGCCGATTGAAATATCGTCTTGTTAGTGTCGCTTATGTACATGTCTCTGTAAATAACATATAGATATTAATAACTGTACTCGTGCGCACTATTATCTACTAAATTCCATCGAAATTTTCTGAATATTTGCTCTGTGAACATATACTAAACCAGGATTATATATATATATATATATATATATATATGTGTGTGTATATATATGTATATATATATATATATATATATATATATATATATATATTTCTCCCTCTCTTTAACAGCGCAAGCCCCATCCCCTCCTTTTTGAATTTCCAACGTCTTTTTCCGTTTTTCTGAAATAGAACAGCGTCGTCACACTTTGCACGTGAAACATTTTCAAATATTTTGTAGTGGTGTTTTTTGTTTCTTAATCTCATTCATCCAGAGGAGGTCCCGAAATAAGACGAAACGTTGATGAACATATAATACGGTTTGTTCCTTTTAATTTGTCTATTTTGTCGGAATACTATTTCCATTATTTTCCTCATATCTATCTATCTATCTATCTATCTATATATATATATATATATATATATATATATATATATATATATATATATATAACAAGGGAAGGCGCCCGGCTTTGCCCGGTCGTAAAATACGCTTCAACATTATATTTTAATTTGTCCAGATTTCGTATATATTATTATAGAATCATGATTTCAAAAACAAAACAAAAAGTATTTGGGTGCCACAGCTGGAACCAAAGCTGAAAGCAAAACTCTGGCATTCAAACCTAGTGACATTACTAAAATAAACTAAGATGAATGTACAAAATGTAAAGCGATTATTTTTAAAATTTAAACCCATTTTGTACTCCTTAAAAATATTTTAACCGGCTAAAGACCCATAAAAGAACGGTCCATAAAAATCCAATCATTTGAGACCCCTAGCACCGCTCTGCGACAGACATAGCGAGGTTTATAAATTAGATTAATTAATTAATTAATTTAATATTTCTTTCTTTCTGGCCAACTATTCTTTCTATCTCCCACTCGTTTCTTGTGTTGTCTCTTCGTATTCTGTTACACAAATTACGCAGATAACTACGCATGCGTGAATTCCGGTAAGTATACGCCTTCCCTTGAATAACCTCTAAAACAAATAGAGTGTTCTTGTTCTGCTTATTAATTACTCATCTATCTTTACGGAAAGCAAATATAAATCATCGTTTTATTGGCTCGCTAGCTTTTGTCTGCAACACGTTAATAATCGTATCTACACCTGCGATAGGATGACGTTTTATTATTTACAGTTCTGAATTTTGTAATGTGAAAACGTTCGAATTAGACAAACACGATTTTTCGTAATTTAATATCATATAGTTTTCGTTGTGTGTAGGAATGCCGATTTTCCGTGGGGATATCCAGCTGATTTCAGTCTTCTAATGCGAAGGATGTTTTTTTTCTGTGGGATATTCACAGTTAAATACGAAGTAGAACTCAAAATAGTTGTATTTTTTTTTTCTCAGACATAATAGTTTTAAGGTAGTAAACTCGACTCTTTTATAAAACAACTAGCCTGTGTGCCCGGCGTTGCCCGGGTGTTTGGAGGTATGTGTTTAGCAAAAATTAAAAAAGTAGTAGTAGGCAGGGAGGCTCGAACCCGTACCGCGTAGAAATAAAAGAACATAAAAAAACGTGCCGTTGCGTGCATCGCTAAACCAGAAGTGACGTAGGTTTAAATTAAGGCTAGAAAATCGAAAAGAGGGGATGACTTTCGAAAATATCGGCAAACAAAGCGCCCCCTCCCTGTAGAAAAGTGGCATGTTAAGGGTGAAGGAATTAATGTTTTGAGCCAATTTTTCGATGTTTGTCGTCCAAAGTATCAAGCTTCAAAATGATATCGATCTTGTAAAAATCCGTCGCCTCTGTAGAAAGTTTTAGGCAGACATACATACATACATACATACATGATAATGATTGCAACATCTTGTCAGACGAGTGCCACTCCCTCAGACACTTTAAGGCAATGAGCCCAAAAATGACTTTTTTTTAGTCCTACCGGTGAATTCACACGCTCAAGCAGGTACGACACTGAAGACGGTCATTGAAATCAACTATTACATGCTTCCAACATTTCAGGCCTCCACGCGTCACAACTTTTCCATCACCGCATGAACAGTTTTATAGACAAATGCCTGAGGGAGTATCTATACACAGATGATATTACAGAGTGTTAGCTTTGTACGTCTCTCTCTCTCTCGGTTCAAAATGTTGAGATCCAGCAACAAGCAAGAGCAAGATAGCCAGTAACAAGTTAAACTGCAAACCAGCTTAATGCCGGTACTGGTCTCCCGCTTTATGTTTTTTTTTTAAATCAGAGATTTGTTTCTCCTAGAAAGGTTGACTTCACCAAGGCTTACGGGAGCCCTCTCCATCCCAACACACACATACATGCACACAAACACACACGGTGCTAGTTGGCCGTTGACCCCGAATAAAATACATACATACATATATTTGAACCAACAGGTGAGATTTATATTATAGCAGACTACGCTAGAACATACACTCGACGATCAGTTCGACGTATTGAGTCGCTACAACAAGAACCGCCTTGCTCTTACGGGCTAATATCTTTTTCTGTACAGTCTAGGATTCATTTTATTTCTTTGAGAAAGGCTTAGTCTATTGATATTTATCATAGGCGCCTTTAATAGGGAACCTCGAAGAGGCTGGGCAAGCATTTTACGTGGGTCCACAATACACGGTTTCTTGTGCGCCGGGCTTACTATATCTACTTTCCAGAACCTGTATCAGATGTTGCCATTCTTAACGTCGATTGATGCTGTTTAACGTAAATGATCGTTCCAGAACCTGTATGTCATTATGACTATATATGAAATGATATGATAGGCATCATGTTTTTTATATCATAAAAATATAGTTCATACATTATTTGGTTCTGTATTTTGTGAGTAAGTTTGGTTTGGCAATTTTGTGTTACGGTATATCAACCCCTTTTCAGAGTTAATTCCGATTCCATTCATTTTATTAAAGGTTTTATGTTTCAGGTTTTTTTAAATATATTTTCAAATATTTATTCATGACGTTTGGTTTTGTTTAATTGCTTTATTTTACAGCATATCAACCTTTATTTAATACCGAATCCGTTCATTTTGGTAAAAGTTTTATTACTTCCAGTTTTTTATATCTTCAAATATTTATCCATCGTGTTTTGTTTGCTTATTTTGTGGCGGAAAATTCTTGTTTCTTCTTTTTTTTGTCTTTGAATAATATGATTGAGTTTTGCAAAAGGTAAAGTAAACACAATAACATCAACGATTAGTGCATTTTACTTCAGGAAGCTAGTCTCTTTAGACAGCCTTATCTGGTAGCACCAGACTTGTAGTCAGCATTTGCAAAATCGTACTCAACGCGTAGATGTGATGCTTGATGCTCCAACCCAGAGTCCAAGTGTAATTTGGGGCAACAGTAACTAAGAGGAGATTCCATATTCTCCAACTGTTACGTTGCGGAGGGGGTATAAGGTCTCTCTCTCTCTCTCTCTCTCTCTCTCTCTCTCTCTCTCTCTCTCTCTCTCTCTCTCTCTCTACATATATATATATAATCCACTGTTTATAAAGTGCATTGGCTAAATGATGAGTTGTGTATATAGTGCACTTTCTTAGTATCGTCTATTCTTCATAAATCCTTGTGGGTGTGTGCTTGGTATGGGTTATAGCACATTTACAATACGGATAACACAAAACGGGCGGAACACGTTTTTTTATGTACCACGGAAAATGAAATAAAACACAAATTTACTTGTAACAAGTACGAAATATAAACACAGTATAATCATAAACAAAAAGCAACAAAACATAATTTATATCAATTGCATTAGAATGAAATTCCTTACCTAGTTTTTACGTTTAAAGAATTTTTACCGCACAATTTATGCCTTCTGTTGGCACTCGATATTTAATGACGGTCATAATCTATAGGCCTGATGAGGTCATTATTGGTTATCGAATGTTTAAAAAAATAGATTCCATAGGAAAACTGCTAAATACAGAGTCATAAATGCTAAAACTAGGCCGATTACCTAGATAATTACATTGTAATGTGTGTGCTATACATTACATTGTAATGTGTGTGCTATACATTACATTGTAATGTGTGTGCTATAAATTACACTCTAATGTGTGTGCTATAAATTACATTATAATGTGTGTGCTATGAATTACATTGCAATGGGTGTGCTATAAATAAAGTTTTATTTGTTTACGAAGTGTTAAATAGCCTTTGCATTTATAAATTACATTATAATGTGTGTGCTATAAATTACATTGTAATGTATGTGCTATAAATTACACGGTAATGTGTGTGCTATAAATTACATTGTAGTGTGTGTGCTAAAAATTACATTGTAATGTGTGTGCTATAAATTATGTTACATGATAAGGGCTGTCCCCTTTTCATGTAAGTATAAAAATAGAGAGATTTAGTTAAAACTGAAAATGAAATAGAATAGACGAAATTCGAACCTCGTAAATTAGGTTTAGAAATAGATTACGAGAGAGAATTAGAAAATGGAATGTAAAACAAACCATTGTTTAGCTTAGAGATAAAATAGTTTTAAGAAAAGAATGTGCGTTGATAAGTCTGTTATGAAAAATTCAATTGAGGAATGCAACTATACAAGATAATTTAATAAACATGTTTTTAACATATTGGAAAAATAGGTTATTGGGAATATAGGTTAAAATTCCTTTTGTAAAGAAAGGGAAAAGTTTTGGACACGCATGTCCAGAACACGTGAAAGAAGACACATGTTTTAACATGTATATAACGTCATGGAAAATGGGGAGTTCTAGATATAGTTAGAAAACTTTAGAGTAAAGGAAGGAAACTGAAGGAGAAACAGAGAGGGAGTTTGAGGACGACAGACGATAGTCTGCAGTTTGGGATTCGAACGTCTCGAAGCGAGACGGTCACTTTTGAAACTTAATATGTGAAGTTTTGAATTCTTGACTCAGAAAACTACGGCCGGTCGTGAGAAAATATAAACCCATCATGTGTTTTTATAAACGTCGTCTTTGTGTTGTAATTCTACACAAAGGTAAAGTGAAAATTGTTATTATATGTCTTGTATATCATGTGTTATAGAATGTCTTGACATACACATCTCATATCTACAAGGTAAACTCTACATCTCATATCAACACATCTAAGTATAAACATTTTTAATATATAAATATGAATCTTTATAAAACGAACAATCTCTCTTACAACAAATCCCCCTCTCTAAAACTCATCAACATCTCTCTCTGAGACACTATTAATAACAAGAAGAAGAAGAAGAATGAAAAACCTAAATATAACAATTACACTGTAATGTGTGTGATATAAATTACACTGTAAGATGTGTGCCATAAACTACATTGTAATGCGTGTGCTATAAATTACACTGTAATGTGTGTGCCATAAACTACATTGTAATGTGTGTGCCATAAACTACATTGTAATGTGTGTGCTATAAATTACATTGTAATGTGTGTGCTATAAATTACATTGTAATGTGTGTCCTATAAATTACACTGTAATGTGTGTGCTATAAATTTCATTGTAATGTGTGTGCTATAAATTACATTATAATGGGTGTGCTATAAATTACATTGTAATGTGTGTGCTATAAATTACATTGTAATGGGTGTGCTCTAAATTACACTGTAATGTGTGTGCTATAAATTACACTGTAATGTGTGTGCTATAAATTACACTGTAATGTGTGTGCAATAAATTACATTATAATGTGTGTGCTATAAATTATATTGTAATGGGTGTGTTATAAATTACACTGCAATGTGTGTGCAATAAATTACATTATAATGTGTGTGCTATAAATTACATTGTAATTGGTGTGCTATAAATTAAGTTTTATTTGTTTACGAAGTGTTAAATAGCCTTTGCATTTATCGATACAAAATGTTAATGTAATTGATTATATTAGTAAATTTTATATTTACAACTAAACTTTCATTCATGAGAAGTGCTATGAATGATTTTGTTCCCTTTAAAATCCTGTGGAATAAAGTCATTCATTTTCCAGGATTTAGGTCATTAGTGTCCTGGTTATTAGTATCCATGACATAAATGTTCCGGTCATTACTGTTGCACCCATAACTCTCCTAGGTCCTAAGTGTCTCAGATCTTTAATGTACCTTTTCTTTTGTTTATCAGTAACATAAAGGGAGAATACCCGCACGAATTCATGAAAATTCGAAGAGTATAAATCATCGAAATATGACCAAATAAATTCGACCTCTAGTAATAATAATAATGAGTGGATGGAGTAACCGTAGATTATGCTAAAATTGATTGGGATAAATACTAATTCTGTTCTGGATGATTGAATAGCGGGGTCCTCTGTCTTTGTCTTAAGCTGCCCTCAATCCATGTTCCCTTTGTATCGTTGTCCATCCTTTATTTAAGCAGTTCAGTAAGCTTTAAAGATTGATATAGAATATGGGCAACTTGTGTTACCTTTGTGTAGAATTATAACACAAAGTTTTCGCATACTCTTTTTATTTGACGGAAGTATAAATTTTATTGCTTGACAGTTTTGTATGGAATTGTTTTAAATTGTATTTGCATGTACTTTTTTATATTGTCAAATATATAAATTTTATTGGTTGAAAGATTGGTTTGGAATCGTTTTAAATTGTTTTGCATGCATTTTTTGATGACGATATAACATGTATTGCAAATTTTAATTCTAATGAAAGGGATTAAGTTTTCTCGCATATTTTTTTTACCCTTAGCAAAACAGTGATGTTTTGTATGAACTTTTTATTACAGAATGGGGTGTCACTGTTCTGTCATAAGGTGGGATCAAAACCTCAACAAACCAGACATTACCGGTACCCGAATGAAAAGGTACACTAAAGACCTAGGACACTTATGACCTATGACACGAATGAACTAGAACACTAATGACCGGGACACTTATGCCCAGGACATTGATAACCAGGACACTAATAACCAGTTACCAATTTTCTATATACTAAGCTTTGACACTAGAACGTTCTTTATCTATAAACTGTGCTTTGACCGATGCGCACCAATATGCGAGTTGGGTTACAAATTCAACATCCGGTAAATCGACGTTGATTAAAAACGCTCAACTATTGCTGAAAATCAACATTTTTGTGGGCCTAAATCAATTCATAAGTTTGGGCAATATAACCTTTTCCTTCAGAAATATATATGTCGGTATATAAGTACATAGGTGTGTGTACACTAGTTGAACTTTTGTGGATTTGTAAGTTCCTGGGAATATTATAAAGGTTACTGATTATCACGTTGACATGCACAATGAAAACAAAATGGATGACTATTAATATATGTATCCCCACTTTGGATGCTTATATAAGAGATGAATTGATAACATTCATTTGAGTTATGGATTTTTTTTTTTAATTTTCTTTTTCTTCTTATTTGAAAGATACAAATACCATATTGATTCTGTGGCCGTCACCGACATATGGCACTGGTGATGTAGAGATAAACGACTCTCTTGCGTGTTTCGACATTTAAAATAGTGACTAAGTTTTATTATTATGATAAATCGTGCCAGGCAGTTAAAATAGGGGCGACAATAATGCACACCCGAGCAGAAAATACGGAAATCTTGAAACACTTGTATACATGTACTAAACAGTTGACCGTACTAGCATCAAAGGGGTAGCCGATAATTCTGAGTATATATATATATATATATATATATATATATATATATATATATAATTATTTACTATAATAATTAAATACCAACAGACACTAGTGTTTCATCCTTTCGGGAATCTTCAGTGCAGGGTGTCACGATTAAAACCAGTCGATAGATTCGAACCCGGCAACACAAGGCATTTTTGGCTTGATTAGCAAAGACCTTATCCATTCGGCTACCATTAACCGCGTGAGATAACGTTGAAATTAACCATTTTATTTTTAAATGTTTTTACGTCAGTCAGAGTGATCTAATAATTATATGTTAATCTATGCATAAGAGCTAAATAGACCGACTTAATTCAACTGAAAGTGCTCAACGATAAGAAACGAGTTTCTTAAAGGGGCTGACATAATTATTTAATATAACAAAAATAATTACTTACAGACACTAGTGCATCATCCATTCGAGAATCTTCAGTGCAGGGTGTCACGATTAACACCAGACGATAGATTCGAACCCGGCAACACAAGCAAATACCGTATGTATCCTACTACATTAACCGTGTGAAATAGCGTTGCAATTAAAATTGAAATTTATATATATATATATATATATATATATATATATATATATATATATTTATATATATAGGTTGTTAGATAGTACTCAATAAAAAGAGCTGATAATACTTGTTTATTGTTATATAAACATGCTCACATCCCGCTGCTACAAATAGCCACTTGTAAACAAGTGGCTATTTGTAGCAGCGGGATGTGAGCATGTTTATATAACAATAAGCAAGTATATATATATATATATATATATATATATATATATATATATATATATATACTACTTATCAAAATGGCTAGATCATTCTACCATCACAGAAGATGCCAGATTTTCCATGCAATCTTCTACATATATAAAAATCAGATAGATTTTAAGATAAAATTCTGCTGTCATATCTGGAAGCACCACCGAGAGTACCCACAGTTCAAAATTGACTTCAGAAACTAGTGTAGGAGATCTCTTATCTTCTTTATCGCCTTTTTATAACAGAATGAAGATTGCTAGTGTCTGTCTCTATTCCATCGTTACTGTCATTAAACGTATTCGACAGGTGATCGACTTAGTTCCAATCTTTTGTACTACATGGTAAGACATTGACGAGAACTCAATTTCTATCACAATGAAAAAGCACCTTTTTCTCTCTTCTACGTGCTTAGCGTCGGCCAAAATTTCCACGGATATGACATCTTAGCAATAGTGAATCTCATGTACCTTCTTTAATATGCAGGTTTCTACCTGTATGTTACAACATAGTTGTCTTCAAATCCAATGTGAACAGTTCTTGTAATGAGCTTCAACCATTCTTAATGACGTTTTCATCGCTCGAATGGCAATCATTCCATCTGATTGACTATTTTCAATAAGTGGCGATATTTTAGTAAATAAAATAGCGTTCTTGGTTTACAGCAGTTTTGGAAATAAAAACAAATAGTGGAATAGTGACTCTTTATAATATCGGGATAGGATATAGATTGGAGTCTAAAATATCGTTCATATTGAACTAAAAGAATACAGTTCCTGATACAAGTAAAATAAATTAATCAGAGGAAACATTTAACTACATTTTTTGTCTTTACGAAAGTTCAGCTGAAGACAGAATGATACTAAATTTCATCTCTAGAATCCTTATATCAATTTTGATCAAAATCCATTGCATGTTAATTATTGTCAATAACTATGGATCAAATTCAATACAAATACATATAGATTAGCCAAGTACGTCCAAGGATGGAATACTGTTGCCATATCTGTTGCCATATCTGGGCAGGAGCTGCTAAAACACAGCCTATCCTGCCTTGAGTACAAAATAGACTTCGTGGCTTAGTGAAGGATGCCCTTTTCTCTACTCTGCAACCTCTCTCCCACAGAAGAGATGTTGCGAGCCTGTCCTTGTTTTATCGTTATTTCCATGGCAGATGCTCGTCTGAACTCCAATCTCTAGTCCCCCCCTCGCCAATCTTTCACGAAAAACACCCGTCTAGCTGAATCCACTGTGAAAAATTTCCCCCACTCTATATATGTGCCTAAATCAAAACGCGGATTCCATGAACAAAGCTTCTTTCTTAGAACTGCACGCCTGTGGAACTCTGTTCCGTCTGCCTGCTTCCCTCCGGACTACAACTTGGATGTGTTCAAGTCCAATGTTAACAAATTCCTAATGAACCGCCCCCTTAAGTAAACACTTCAGCAAATCTCCTCTCTAACGTAATGTACTTGCAATAACCCTTATCCCTGAGTGGCTTCCGGGCCTTGATAAGTGGTGATCTCTGTGTAAAAAAAAAAAAACATTTGAAATATTTGAATTTCCGAATGTGATTTGTATTCATATTATGACCTCTAAAAATTATTTCTAATACTACAAAGAGACATTAATTTAGTGTATAGTTATTAATTGATGCCTGAGATCTTTGGTTAAAATTTCTCAAAAATTTGGTGCATATTAACAATGATCCGTTAATTAGTGTTCATGTTCAGTGCGACCCGTGATCCTGCTCGTTTTTTAACTATTTAATACTGACTTGTCAAGCATAAAAATATTGAGATTAATGTGACGAAATGATTGTCAGCCGAAGGATGATGAAGGCTTCGACATTACTGGCATTGCTAAAAAATATGAATTACATTTCATTAATTAGGAGTCAATTTATGACTAGAATTTTTTTACATTGGGATTTGAAAACGGTTAAATGATAATCAACAAGTGAAATAGCCCCACGCTGATGTGTTCCACAGACGTGAAACCTTTGCAAGTAAACTTTGTGCATCGAAATTTCTCTTGAGACTAAACATTTGGAGAGACGAATTAAAATTTATGCTGTCGTAGAAAGGAACATTCTTCGGCTAATCTCACCAAGAGAAGCCAGATATCGGAGCTTAGCCGTGCACTTTTCATGGACATAATGATAGAGTGATGAGGGACTAACAACGTCCCTTCTTTGAAAAAATGGGTTGTAGGGATCAGACCCTGCTAGATTTCGAAGTTAAGTTTGTACTCTGTTAAGACAAAAAAGAGTGCCATGTGACAGCAGTATTCCATCATAGGAATTATCTGACTTATATAGGTATATAATTGCACCTGAAGTCAGGTAATTTATAAAGAAACAGAATGACCCAACCATTTAACTAGATAAGTTACAAATAACTACTATATTTAGAACTATATAAAGGCTAAAATAACTACTATATTTAGAACTATATAAAATAACTATTATATTAAGAACTATTTAACAATTATAAGTATGAAATAAACCAATATCTGTTAGAAATGCTAAATATGTTCAATGTCATTATTGTCATTATAGTCGACACGATAGAACTAACAAGATTAATAAAACGTGAAACAATAATGAATGAAAAAAGACTCCCGGGCCATGTGATGTAGATAGAACTAGTTATAAATAATGAATTATTAATAATTTATCAATAATAAATTATTAATAATAAATTATAATAGTAATTTATTAATAATAATTTATTAATAATTAATAATAATAATGTATCAATAATTAAATTATAATAAATTATCATTAATAAATTATTAATAATAAATTATTACAAATAATTCATTAATAATTATTATTAATAATTTAGTAATAATTAAATTATAATAAATTATTATTAATAATTTATTAATTATACCTTATTAATAATAAATCATTAATAATAAATTATTAATATCTGAAAATTTTATGTAGATATTAGTTATTTGTTTTTGTTTGCGATACTTTTTGAATGAATTCAATTATTTATACGTATGTGCATTTTTACCTAAATGCGAGTTGGGAATAATTTTCTCTTTTACCAATTCGGTACCCCCAAATGGCGAGAGGCATATATATATATAAATATATATATATATATATATATATATATTGTTTTTAGAATATAATTATCCACTGACACGAGTTTCGTCATCTAAGACTTATCAGAGTGGCTGTATCTAGCGAGATTCGAGATCGGGACCCCATGGAAAAAAGCCTTACCATCTACTACTGTCCCATCTCGCGCGACTGCTGGATATCGTGATTTTTTTTTAATTTAAATATTAGTTATTTGTTTTTGTTCACGATACTTTTTGAATGAATTCAATTATTTATACGCAAGTACATTTTTACCTAAATGCAAGTTGGGAATAATTTTCCCTTTTACTAATTTGGTACCCCCAAATGGGAAGTGGCATATATATATTGTGTTTAAAACATAATTATCCACTGGAACGTGTTTATTACATATTTGTAATGTACGACAATTTAGCTTAAATAAGTATAAAAGGAAGTAGAGAAAATATTCCATCTAACTTTAAAACGTATAAAAAAGGAACCAGAGAGAAATATTACATTTTTAATATTTAGAACTTCTCTCTTCAACCTGAGTTTTAAAAAAAAGCTTACAAATTCTTTAGAACCTCGAAGAACCATTTCAGTACAGCATGGCTTATGCGCCAATTAGAAGACGCCCCAGAAGATAAAGGTGCGCATTGCGTGTACGTGTGTTACTCGTTGTATAGAAGTGGATTCAGTAAACATGCTGCATTACGTTCACTCGTATAGATTCCGGAATTTGTTCAGACGAATAATCGGTAAGATCGAATCTTTTGCGACTTCACTTTCGCTGCAACACAATGATGCATTGTTGCGGACAACAAAGAATTGGATATCGAAAAGCAGTTTTATTGCGTGTTGTAAAGGGAATCGTAAAAATGTAATAGTGATTTGCAATCCGTAGAGAACATAGGGAAAATAATACAGGGAAGAAGATGACGAACGAGACCACGCATAAACAAGTACTCATGTATATAATATTCCCGCACACATGTATGTACGCACTTATGTATATATATATATATATATATATATATATATATATATATATGTATGTATGTATGTATGTATGTATGTGTGTATATGGAGAGTAGATATGTATATATGCACAGAAGTTCATATACACAAATAAGAGTGGAAGCATAAACACATCATAACGCATACACACATACATCCACAAATTCACACTAATACAACTGCACGTGCATGTCCACGTACATATACAAGCAGTCATATATATATAGACACATATATACGCGTATTCAGACACACGGGTTACATGGCGGTACTGATCGATATCGACGTTTCGACTTGCTGTGTTCGACTCCAGTCTGATCCATAATACCACTTTCACAATGGACGTTTGCAATTTTCGCGTGGTTTCTCCTGTGAGTATTTGATTCTAATAAGTATTCGGGAAATTAACTTGAACCCACAAACCAACAAAAGAATCAAGCAAGTTAAAAATATTACCATGACTATTAAGGCAACAGGAAGAAGGGGCAACATAGAGAAACTAATATGCATAATGAAGATAAACACAGACACAGGCACAAGAAAATACACTGTTTTATACATACACACACAAATAAATGTGTGCACGCATCATCTGGTTAACAATAAAACAACTGAACAAAACTAAAATGAATTAAAATCATTTTATTGGTAGTACTAAAAATAATATATGCTCTTTCCGGTCAATATTTTTGCCAGTCTAAGTAGATGATATTAAGGCAAATCGACATATACGACAATAGCATTTAAAAGAGTAGCTAATGACTGCAAACATTGTATCAGTGTCATAGAACTTAAATTTTAACATGGATCTGATGTTGTGTATAAACGTCTAGTAAAGAAACAAAGAAAAGAAATACAACACGAGTTTTTTTTATTAGTTGAAAAGGGCATTTATCACCAGTCGTTTGCACACCAAGCCTCCTGACATGTATTTTCCAAGCAAGCGACAATACGGTCGCATCCTGCCTTTCTCTTCGGAGTCAATTAACAGTTTCTTAGTCTGCAGCTATACCCAGCTGTTATGTCTGTAAGTCATTCTACTGTATACTGTGGTTCTAAAGTTTTCTTAAAAGTACGAAGGATAAATGAGTCTTGCATCTTGTTTAAATGTTCCTGTCGTGCGCCCACGTGGTTAAAATAACTTTACTCGTCCGTGTCGAAACGTGCTGGAAAGTCTCTCTATCCGCCACGTGCTTTTTTTCTCCTGCTTTTTTTCTTTCCTTTTCCTTCGATCTCACTATGACGTTACGCACGCGCCACAGCCAAAAACAGTTTATGTATGAGAGGATGATATGATGACAAAAGGATATGTACTACACAATCCTTCCAGATATAAAGAAGGTGATACTGCGAGCATAGTATCATGATCATAGAATATAAACTATACCAACCCTCCACCCAAAATATAATTGTGAAGTAGTAGTTTTCCCCATGCTAGTTCAGTTGCTACTCCATTAGTTAGTACATCTTATTTGTTAAACATAACGCGCGGTATATATATATAATGGTTCGCAGCCTGATTGTCGTACGAGCGGTCGAGTTTCGATCCTATCTTGAGGTAGCTGCCTGTCTAGCTGCATTAATGAGATGTGATACAGCAAAACAGTGATGTATGTGGATGACTATAATGCTCCTTATCTTGAGTTGAGCATATTGGGAAGTGATACACGATATACCATTAGGGTATTTAGTGATGCACTTTGTGTAAACAAATTGAGCTTAGGTATTCGGACGATGTCAAAAAATCGTTAATTCACTACCCGCACAGCAGCTGCCGTTTAGCGTAATGGTTCGCAGCCTGATTGTCGTACCAGTGATCGGGTTTCGATCCTGGCTTGAGGTAGTTGCCCGTCTAGCCGCAGTGATGAGCGGTGATACAGCGAAACATTACTATAGTTTATATTCTATGATCATGATACTATGCTCGCAGTATTACCTTCTTTATATCTGGAAAGGTTGTGTAGTGCATATCCTTTTGTCATCATATCATCCTCTCTTATATATATATATATATATATATATATATATATAATTATATATACTCTGTTTGAACGAAGTATATTATTTTAAAACTTAGTCATGATCCGGTGTTAACATGTAAGTTGATATAGATCAGCATAGTACGGTGTGTAA